>NC_056732.1:851352767-851470267 GCF_019279795.1 Protopterus annectens | reverse complement strand
TTTCTCAAAAAAGCAAGCCTGGGTACATTCTGAGGCAAGATATTTGTTAAAGCAGCTTTTGAACATTGCTAATGCATATATCCCATGGGTGGAGTACTAATGTCAATTCACCGTCAGTTTCACAATAGCCTTATATTACTCAAAGTTTACCAGGTAAAATGCACTCATGTACAAGCACACACACACACACACACACACACACACACACACACACACACACACACACACACACACACACACACACACACACACACACACACGTACTAACATACATGAAGACAAGCACATGCTCACATGCACACTCACACACACATACACACACACACACACACACACAGTGCATGTTCTTATACTGTTCAATACATGTTCCTACAGTGCTGTATTGCTCAGGATATGCTTCTGCAAGAGTATACTGCACAGAGCATGTTATACTGCTCATTACATCCTCCTAAAGTGGCATCCGTATGAGCCACTACAGTACTGTAGTACTCAGTATGTGTGCAATAGAGGTATACCATTCAGTGCATGTGCCTGCAGTGGTATACTCATCAGTTTGTACTCCTACAGTGATATACTGCTCAGCACATACTTCTATAGAGGTATACTGCTTAATACATGCTCCTACAGTGCTGTACTGTACAGTACATGCTGCTGCAGCAGTATACTGCACAATATGTGCCCCTACACCAATTTACTATTCAGTACACATTCCTGCAGTAGTGTTCTGCTTAGCATATCCTTCTATAGAGGTATGCTGCTCCGTAAATGCTCCTACAGTGGTATACTGCTCAGTACATGCTAACAAAGTGGTATACTACATAGTTTATGTTTGTAGGGTAGTATACTGCTCAGTAAGTGCTCCTACATCAGTACAGTAATCAGTACATTCTTCTGCAGTGGCATACTGCTCAGCATATGCTCCTATAAAAGTATACTGCACAGTACATTTTCACACAGAGGTATACTATTCAGTACATACTCTTATAGTGGTATACAGCTCAGTATGTCCTCCTACAGTGCTACACTGCTCAGTATATACTCTTGCAGTGTTGTACTACTCAGTACATGCTCTTACAGAGGTATGCTGCTCAGTACATTCACTTATATTGCTCAGTACATCCTCCTACAGTGGTATACTGTACAGTTCATGCCCCTACAGCAGTATATTGCTGAGTACATGCTCCTACAGCTATGTACTGCTCAATACATTCTCCTGCAGTGGTACAGTGCACAGTATGTGCCTCTACAGTGGTTTACTGCCAAGTATGTGCTCCTACAGTGGCACATACTGAACAGTATACCTCTGGAGGAGCATGTATTGAGCAGTATGCCACTGTAGAATCATGTACTGAACAGAATACCTCTATAGGAGCACATACTGAGTAGTATTCCTTTATAGGAGCATGTACTGAGCAGTATACTACTGCAGGAGTATTTACTGAGCTGTATACCCCTGCAGGAGTATGTACCAAGCAGTATACCTCGGTAGTAACATGTACTGACCAGTATACCAGTGCAGGAGAATGTACAGAGCAGTACATGCTCCTATAGTAGTACACTGCTAAGTACATGTTCCTACAGCAGTATACTGCTTACATGCTCCTGCAGTGTTATATGGTTCAGTGCATACTCCTGCAGTGGTATAATGCACAGTGCATGCTAAGTCAGTGGTATACTGCACAGTATTTGCCCCTGTAGTGGTATACTGCTTGGTATGTGCTCCTACAGTGGTACACTGCTCAGTATATGCTCTTGCAGTGGTGTACTGCTCAGTACATGCTCCTACAGAGGTATACTGTTCAGTACATGCTTTTATATTGCACAATATGTGGTCCTACAATATGCTGCTCAGTACATGCTCCTGCAGCAGTAGACTGCACAGAACATGACCCTACAGCAGAATGCTGCTTAGTACATGCTCCTACAGGTTTATACTACTCAGTACATGCCCCTGCAGTGCTATACTGCTCAGTACATGCTCCTACAGTGGTATAAGTCTCACTACATGCTCCAACAGTGTTATACTGCACAGTATGTGCAATTACAGTGGTGTACTGCTCAGCACGTGCTTCTATAGTGGCATCATACCTCTCAACCTGGAATCATTGAAAATCTGGATAAAAGCCCATGAAAAATAGGTACAACTGGACGAAAATCTATATGCTGATTAACATACAATTTCCATACATAATTAAGTAACCCCGCCCACTCAGGTGGAATTGTGGGATACCAACTTTAAACGCAAACTAAAGAACAGACAAAATATGAAACACAAATAAACAGAACAATAGTGTTTTATTTATATTAATATTTGAATTTGTTGTGTCTTTTGGCTTTTCCTGGTTAGGGGTCGCCACAGCAGAACTCCAGTCCGCTAATGATTGGCAGTAGAATTTTACGTGCCGAGTTGCCAGCCCTGACGCACAACCTTCAATTAAGGTATGCCCATTCATGCATGTCTCCACACAGAAGACTCTTTAGCTGAGAACTGAACAGGACAACATTTTACTGTGAGGCGACAACAACAACAATTTGAATTTGTATCAAACTTTGAACTTCTGCAAAACTAAAATGCAATTTTCTTTTACAAAAATAAACTGCTTCAACACTAATATTAAATAACACAAAATATAATCAGAACAAAACTGTTTTATTTATATTAGCATATAGGTACAGGGATAATATACATCACCATGAACTTCTGCACATTCATTACAATGTGAATACTGAAAGAATTATATAAACTGACAGGCAAAACTGAAAGAGAAGCAGTAGGAAGATACAGAGTACAGATTGTCAGCACAGACTGATACTACAGTTGAACTGGTGCTAACAGATGTTTATGGTCAGCAGTGTAACTGTTTCAGCATAGCAACAATTTATGCAGTTGCACGTCAAATGCACAGTCACTGGAACACACACAGTGGAGTTTTTGCCCCCCTCCTTCCCATACAACAGCAATACAATACTTCAGAATAAATAAAATGTGATGCATTATTTTCTTCATGTTAATATATTTTAAGACATAGTTATAAAAAATACTCCATCAGTTTTATTATGCATAAGTCATACTATATATTTCTCAGCCTATATATTGTTATTACTGTTTTTCTTCTGTAAAAAAATCTTCATTCTACAAAAATGCAGTAAATGTAGACATATGAGGACAGCAGCATAGGTAATCAAAGAAGCATCTTACATTGTAATCCAAATCCACACCTTCCACTGTAATTCTTAAAATAAAATATAACCATAATGCTGTAATCAAAAGTATCTAACCACAATTCATGACAAAATGAATAAGTCTGAAGCAGTAAGAGAAAAATAAATTATGACAACTACTATCATGTTTTGAAAAATAAAAAAAGACTTTAATTCATTTAGAAAATGCCTTGGCAAGCCTGTGATACTTTTAAGCCAAACAGAGTTACGTCAAATCAAGCAAAAACCTTAAAATACCTTCCAAGCTTCACACATACCCATATCCCAAAACACTATGTACACTATCTGAACAAAAGGCAACTACTTTCATAAAGCCAGCTAACTAAATGTCAGTGTCTGATATGTGCCCCACCACCTCTGCCTTCAGTTAAAGTTAAGGTAAATCAGCAGTGACACTCCTATTACCAACAATGAAAATCAGTGTTTATTGTTTATCAGGATAAATGCTGTTTGTGTCCAAGTCATGTAGCTGCCAGGAAATAATTTTATCAGTTGGTAGCTCCATGGAGTCAACATGTCAAAAATAGAGCACTGTCTGCATTTCACAGTAAAGAATAACTACAGGTCCTACTTCCTCACACACTTAATGAAAGAATATTAGAGCTCCTCACTGGGAACATTTTCTCCTTAAAAAAACAAAGACTGAAAAGAGACTTTTAAGTAAGCAGATTCAGTATTTTGCCTACTTGGTGCAGCTGCCTTAGTGCCTTGCATTGTATTTTCTAGATATTCTGCAACAATGTAGTGTTGAGCTACCTATGCTATGATGAATTATCTAGTCACTTTTTTTTTTCTTTTACCTGGGGGAAACCAGAAGAAGTCAAGATAAATGTTTTCATTCTCTCTGACTCAGACTGTGCACTGCAAGACTTAAGACACTGGGCAGACTGGTCCAACTCCGCACCTCAACTGCTGCACTTAAGTAATAATAGCTCAGTTGCTCCGTATTTAAAACAAAAAACATCTCAAGACTCAAGAGAGAGTCATCCTTCACTGCTCTGTTCATTGGTCTGTCTGATGCTGTTGTCACTGTGTGCTGCTGACTGCAGCTATGCTAGCTGCTACTTAATTAAATCCAGGATCAGGCAATTGATTCCACAATCCACACTGTTGCAAATACAACCACGTATGGAAAGAGGTAAACAGAGAGAGTACAAACCCCTCGAGCCCTCAACCAAAGTCTGACAGGCTAGTAGTCTACCTCAGGAAGCTGACGTCATCTCGTATGCCCCTCCACTTGATGATATCGCAACAACTTCACCCACCCCAAAAAAAAAGAATTTGAAAAAAAAAAAAAACGTGAAATTCAGGAATTGAAGGGGCCACTTGGGAATTCATGGCACACAATTATTTTGCCCTCAAAACTGTTAAATACCTAGGAATTCAGTACAGTTGAAAGGTATGAGTGGCATCAGTTTGTGCTCCTATCCTGGTATACTTCTCAGTATGTGTCCTACAGAGGTATGCTGCTCAGTGCATGCTCCTGCAGTGGTATACTGCTCAGTACATGCTCCTATAAAGGTATACCCCTCAGTAAATGCTCCTACAGAGGTATACTGCTCAGTACATGCTCTTATTTTGCTTAGTACATGTTCCTACAGAGGCATACTGCTCAGTATGTGCTCCTGCAGTGAAATACTGCTCAGTGTATGCTCTTGCAATGGTATACTGATTAGTTGTGCTCCCACAGAGGTATACTGCTCAGGACATGCGCCAACAGTGGTATACTGCTCAGTACATGCTCTTACAGTGGTGTAATGTATGGTATGTACTCCTACAGTGGTATACTGCTCAGTCCATGCTCCTACAGTGGCATCAGTACATGCTCCTACAATCCTGTACTGCTCAGTAAGTGCTCTTATTGAGGTATACTGCTCAGTACATGCTCTTGTGGTGGTATACTGATCAGCACATGATCCTACAGTGGTATACTCTTCAGTGTATGCTCCTACAGCAGCATAGTCTCTTAGGTCAAAGCATAAATACCTTCTTACTGTCCTTTCCCATTTGTAGCATCTCTGCTGTAAAACAACTAAAACAACTTTTTTTTTTTGGTTTTACTATCCAGCAGTTTGTTTTTGTGGCATGCTGCAATTAGTTTGTGGTAAAGTTCTTGACACTTTCTTTGTATTTTTGTTTGTTTGTAATCTGTCTTGGTAAGAAAATGCTGCAGTAGTAAAGCCCCCCTCACCCCCAGGCATTACAATGCATTTCAAAATGTTTTAACTTTTTCAGCAATGTGGTACTAGAGTTTTATCCTAAAGTATTAGTTTGATTCACCCACTTAATCAAAATGCCTGTACTGCATGCGTAGTCTGTCATCATTCATTAAAAAGTGAGCACGAGAGTTGGTTCTGTTTGTGAAATGGTAAAAAAATTGCTTGAAAACTTATCCAGCCAGTAGTGGTGGCTATTTTTTGTAATCAGTGAAACAACTCAATTCCCTTCAGCTATTTCAGTCTTTCATTTGTACCTGTAGTCCAAGGGTATAAGCAGTTTCAAGTTGTTCAAACAATATATTATTATCAATATATTATATACCAATATATAATTATCATGAAGGGTTTCACATCATTCAAGAGAAGAGAGTGCATTGTGCCCTCTTCTCTCTCTTATCCAATGATTGAATGAGTACAATGCCCCATTTGGGATGTATCTCCACACGACACCTGCAAGCAGAAAAAAGACCAAAAAAAGTTCACCAAAAGGATAAAGGGTCTAAAACATATATCATATGCTGCCCCGAAAAAAAAAACTATTCTCTATTCAGCTCGCATACTCTAGAGGTGATCTGATCTGTGCCTGACTGAGGCATGCCAATCCTGAAAATTAAATGGATGGACATGCTCCAAAAAAATCCAAATCCATCAGAGCCCACGAACAAAAGTGAAAAACCTCTCAACACAGAAATAAATAGAACGTGCTGGAGGGACAGACCTCTATTCAAGAAGAAATTCGGCAGAGTGGATGAGAGATGAGGGTTTTACGGGGGGGTCATCTCTTTCACACTACTAGAGAGAGGCATAGTAAACTACTAAAAAAATGGCGTGAGTATTCTCATCCTAAGGGTGGTGTAAGTACACTCACACTACTAGGCTTATAAATGCCCTAGGGCAGATAGCCTAGTACGAACCTATGAACCTATGAACCTATATATAACATCTTCCCTGTTTTGGTGTGTTCTTCACTTTCAACAGTTCCTTGACTTGTGGGATACCTTCCAAATTCAACAGCATTTTTTACATCTCAGAAACTTATAATAATGAACGTAGTTCTCCTGGTGTTCTAGGATGGCTTCTAAAACAGCATTTTTAAAGCTCGTGTCAGGCAAAGAGTGGTTAACTCTTTAAAAATTGTTCATACGTGAATCAGTGATTATGAATGTCATTAACTTATTTTAGGACCTCATTTTTTTGCCCACATCTCTTGTGGTTGTGGAATATACCTTTCCCCAATATTGTGTGATCTCAGAAATAGTAAATATAATTAGCAAGGAGACAGGAGGGCTTGCTCCCTACAAAATATATTTTTGTTTTTTTTTTTTAACTCTTCTCTATTATTCAGTCTAATTCAATAATTAGGTTTCTCTTCTCCCTACAATATGTTTCCAGTATTGTGTAGGTACCAGAAACCTGCTTGTACTTTTTAAAACATTTATTTCCTTGCATCGGAATCAAAGGAAGTGAAAGCCAACCTACTACTTTTTAAGCTTAACTTCTCACATACTTTGCAGAGGAGTTCATCTCCACCTGCATGACATATCATGGATACAGTTAAGTCTGTAGTTTATCCTGTCAGGTACTGCTGTGAATCTTAGATGGGCAATTAATCCTGCTAATATTAGAAACACAGCAGCTGATATAAAAAGACAGAAAGCTGTGGAGCTGTTTTCTACTGTTTTTATTGCAGAGAGGAGGAGAACTTAACACTCCCCTTTCAAAGCAAAACAAATAAATTAGATCAATCAGGTGTTTAAAGGCAGTCATTACCTCGTCTGACAAATATGCATAAGCAGCCACACAGTACTGAAACACTAAGCTTTAAATGTTAGTTATTTATCATAGTTTATATGTTAATTAACTTAAATGTAGTATCAAAGATTCCTGTGACATTTAAAGAAAAGTCAGAAAATATTTTTCTTGTAAACTGTCAACACATTTACCATTTTCAAGCACCCCCCCCCCCCACACACACACACACACACATACACACATAGGACAAAACTGCAGAAAGACAAGTGGCAACCCTATTAACTAGATGTACTGATACTGTTCATAAAAAGGTCTTTTATGTTTTTTATGACACCTTTCCAGAGAGGGATGCATATCTGATAAATGCAGATCCATG
This sequence comes from Protopterus annectens, assembly GCF_019279795.1. Lineage (NCBI taxonomy): Eukaryota > Metazoa > Chordata > Ceratodontiformes > Protopteridae > Protopterus > Protopterus annectens. Next base: position 851,462,698 of record NC_056732.1, on the reverse strand, counting down.
GTAAGAGATTCCCTCTGACTTTGAATCAGTCCCTGCATTGTTAGAGTGCATCAGTATTTTGTAGTCCACAAAGGAAATGTGGCCATTGATGGCAACCATAATATACAGCTGAATTTACTTTAATATATGTTTACTATGTGCTCTTCCATCATTAAAAACATTAAGAAAAGGAAATTAGAACTACTTAACTGTGTTTAAATGCAGACACATACGGACAGTCAGACGTGCATTTAAACACAGTACTGCATCCCACATATAGTATTTTACATGCTACATACATTTTTATAGACACACACACACACACACACACACACACACACACACACACACACACACGTGTGTCTGTATGTGTGTGTATGTGTTTAAAGGACAACACACAGTCATATAATTTAGTTCTCCATGATATATATATATATATATATATATATATATATATATATATATATATATATATATACACATACATACATACATATATGCGCGCGCACACACACACACACACACACACACACACACACACACATGTTTTCTACGCATGTAATGTTTACACACGCACATAGACACATATACACACACATACACATGCATACTATACACACACACACACACACACACACACACACACATATATATATATATATATATATATATATATATATATATATGTGTGTACAATATGGGTGCATGCAATTTGTTATTTGCAATAAACTTAACATAGTAGAGTTAAACATTATTAATGCATGGATTCTAGTAAATGTTGCTTAATGTTTTACTTATTCATTGTCACACATAGGCTAGGTGGTGCACATGCATTCTTTGTTAATGTCTTTATGTCAGTATTTATTTTTCTTTGTATTGCTAAGTGCATTTATTACTTGATATTATCTTTCCCAGTGTAGCCTGAGTTGTGGCTGAAAGGATCCTGGGACCAGTTCAGTGTATTGGGATCATGCATTACAGTTATCCCAAGTAATACTGTATAACCACTATACCCAGAATACCCAGAATACTCTGTACACCCCACCTGTGTGTGCACATGTTAGGTGCTGTTATGAAAGGAAAAAGATAAAGGAAAAAAGATAATGATGAAAGTAATGCTAGACAGTACTGCCTGACTAATACAGTTGTCCTATCTGCGCTGAACCTGTGAGGCTGGAAGCAACCTGAAAAGTCATTGAAGAGGTTTCATTGTGAAAGAACCCTAAAGAAATACCAACTGCAACAAACTAACAACAAACAAACCATAACAAACTTTTTCTTGAGCATGGCTAGTTTTAGTTTTAGACATAGTGATGGCAAAGTAAAAAAATTAATTATAAGCTTCAAAATTGACTTATATAGTTAGAGATGCGGAGAACACTAATTCCCCAAAAACTCTGGGTGTCTAGATGTTCTGTGATGCATTTTATGTCTTATTATTGAAAGATAATTACTTAGTAACTCCCCTAATTTTTACAGTCAGCCAGGAACTGCTCCTGACAAGACAGGTCTATCACAAGATACACTGACATATTTTTTTTCACACAGATGCACATATACTGGCACTGGAGATAGTCTATTAGAGTTGCGGTGGTCTGGGGCAGAGTCATCCTTGTGGGGTTACAGAGGGATTGCCCAGCTGCAAAAACTTTTTTTTTTTTATTCTTCCAGTTTTTAAATCAGGGTTTGATGCTCTGGGTTGGATGCATTGGTGTGTGTGTGTGTGTGTGTGTGTGTGTGTGTGTGTGTGTGTGTGTGTGTGTGTGTGTGTGTGTGTGTGTGTGTGTGTATGTGTTTGTGTGTATTTATTTTAATCTCAGCCCTGTGTCACTTTATATCTTTATCTCTCTCTCTCTCTCTCTCTCTCTCTATATATATATATATATATATATATATATATATATATATATATATATATATGTAGAGAGAGAGAGAGATATAGCTATAAATAGATTAATAGTTTTTTTTATGTGTGTGTGTGTATATATATATATATATATATATATATATATATATATATATATATATGGGTCTACTTTGAAACATCTAAAACCCATAGCATCTAATTTCATAACATCTAAAATCCATAACATCGAATTTCATAACATCTAACACTACAAATCACAAGAAAATAAAATCCCATCCACATAGAACGACACCAAACTACCAAACACACTTTTTACTATGTTTCTACAGTGGGGCTAGCCCCCCTGCACCCCCCACCCCCGTAAATTAAATATACCAACTCCAAAATCACACTACAGTGGGGAAAAGGTTAATTAAATAACCCCACTGTATCAAGCCCCCCTGCAGAAACTTAGTAAAAAGTGTGTTTGGTAGTTTGTTATATGTGGAGGGGATGTTATTTTCATGTGATTTGTACTGTTAGATATTATGAAATTCAATGTTAGGGGCTTTAGATATTTTGGGTTGTAGATGTTCTGGTCTCAATGTTATAAAATTAGATGTTATGGGTTTTAGATGTTTCAAAGTAGACCTATATATATATATATATATATATATATATATATATATATATATATATATATATATATATATATATATATGGCTCCCTATCACATTGTCGAAAGTTCAAATCTCCAAAGACAATATGGCCAAGATCATATCGCCGAAGATTTAAATTGCCAACAATTGTGTATTGGGATCGCCGTACAGTGCGGAACACAGGATTTGCCATTTTCCTCACTGTAGTGCAATTGAGGACTTGGTATATTTATGTTGTAGGGGGTGTGGGGGGTGCAGGGGGGCTTGCAAAAACAAACAGGTAAGTTGTTCTGTGTTTTTAGCACTTTTTCGGTAATTCAAATCTTTGGCGATATGATGTTGGCCATATCGTTTTTGGTGATTTGAACTGTCAGCGAAGTGATGGTGATCCATAGATATATATATATATATATATATATATATATATATATATATATATATATATATATATATATATATATATATAAGGGGTGACTTTGGTTTAAACTGACAAATGTAGATAATCTCCATTATTGAGAAATATGCTCATTCCCTGTGGATTGTGCGATCTCTATGTATAAATAATTAGCAGTGGATGTTCGTGTGACACAGCTACCAGCATTGTAGCAAGCAGTTTGCTACAGTTTAAAAGTAAAAAAAAATATTTTTTGTTTTAACTAAAATCTGAGCATTGTAGTGCTTTGTGCAGGCAAGGTATAAACTGTAGCAACTGGTTGCTACATTTGTAGCAAGCAGTTTGCTTCACTTTATTGGAATATAAGTGTAGCAAGCAGTTTGCTACAGTTTAAAAGTAAAAAAAAAAAATTTGTTTTAACTAAAACCTGAGCACTGTAGTGCTTTGTACAGGCAAGGTATAAACTGTAGCAACTCTTTGCTACATTTGTAGCAAGCAGTTTGCTTCACTTTATAAAAAGACGTTTTTTTTAACTAAGACATGAAGACTGTAGCACTCTGCACAAGTGGAATATAAGTGTAATAACTGTTTGCTACAGTTTAAAAGAAATTATGTTGGGGAGGGTTTGGAGTAGGGCACAGAAATGGGAGCTGAATGGCTGGGGCAGGAGGGAGGGTGTGTATCATGCATTTGGCCACCTGGTTGGTGTGCCAGTAAAAGGAACTTCTCTTTTTGGTCTTCAATGGAAAAGCTGGGGGGATAGATCTAATTGTAATAAGCTAACTGCTAACAATGTATCAATTGGCTTAATACAGTGAAGTGCTTTTTTGGGGGGGGTCTTCACTTGAAGAGAGGAAAAGTTGAAACGCTGGCTCACAGTACTGTCTGAGGGCACTGGGTAGGGAAGCAGGGTTACTTCCTCTATAAAAATAAAGCTTCTTTATTACAAGCAAAAAGCAAACAACCAGTTCAGTGGTGCAAACTCTTGTTTAGGACATGAAACAAAATAACGGGACCTCAGCAGTCTCTCATACCAATTTAGAATTAGATGCAAAATAAACTCGAGCTGACTTGATTCTTCAGTAGAATAGCTCCAGATCCTCTCAGGCTCCTACAGATTATTTCTTCTTTTTCATTGCATATCTCCCAGAATCACAGTTCCATGCACAACCCCCTACAACTAAAGGACAACTTGTCTTAGCTCCTGGGCCATAATCTTACTTTTAAGATATTAAACTAATCAGATAATTGTTTGTTCCTAGCATTATTTAAAGGCGCCTGGCTACCTAATACAAAGAAGCATCTGTCTTTTCTAAAAGAACAACATTGCAGAGGACTACATCATGAGCTCTTGCTTTTTAATGAACTGAAAGTCAGAGAAAAAGACAGGAAAGTACTTCTTGTGTCTGCATTTAAGCTGCGAACTGATCTATGCATTTATACCTGTTTTTGCATTCTCTGCTACTGTTTCTGCATTTCATTTTCTGCTTTGATTAAATCTGTTTGCTCTGCTGTAAGGGCCATCTTGGATTAAGTAGTGATTGATCTAAGTAAGAATTAAACTAGTTGCTACAGGTCCTGTGTAGCTTATAGCACTTGGGCTTCACATTTCATCTGTGTTTACTGGTTCTTCTATTTTCTTGTTTAATCCTTATCATGCAGAGCTGCACTGAGTACAGCAGCCTAGTAGCTGCAGTACCATAGTGGGTGATGCTTGCAAGTAGTTTCATTCTCCTTCATACTACTGAAAGTGTCCCTTATTCCAACGCCTGTAAGTTAATAAATCACTTCTGGTCATCTAAGCAGCTTGAGCTGACTTGCATTGTCTTGTGCTGTCCTCCTCTTAGCTGGACAGCCCTCCATTGACCACATTATCCATCCAGCAAACATCTCACTTTGTAATGTTTCTCTAGCCCAGCTTTACTTTCCCATAAAATGTATTATGCGGCAGCACTGGTTATCACGGAGAGACAACAGACTACCCGCCCCTTGCCAGCGTTATAGAACATGGAATCATAAGGCAGCAGTATAAGAACTACCACATGATAACTGAAAACAGAATCCTACTAAACTCAAAGGACAATATCTGTAAGATGTGTAAATACGTAACTAAAGCTGAGGCCTCCCTCTATCAGTCAGGTGCATGTAGTGAGCAAATACTGTGTTAGCCCACCCATATCTGTGCAACTTTGACAGACTGTCTTATGCTGACAACATTAAAACATCTCTTCCCAAGCCTCCTAGAACTCCTAAGCCTAGGTATCAACCTAAACCCTCAGATCTACCTCTTGAATGCTACCCAGCACCAACAGGTTATAATTAATATATAGTATACCCTGACACTATAGAAAACACAACAATGAAAAGAGGTCATACAACTAGTACACAGAAGCCCTTAAGAGAGCAAGACCAAGCTAATACTTCTAGTAACATCTTGGTCATAGGTGACTCTATAGTTAGACATACAGATGCCCCACTCACCAGGCTGAGCAAAGACAGATTGACAGTTAGTTGCCTCTCAGGTGTCATAATCTGCAGTGTCACTAGTGCCTTCATGTCTCCTCATCCCAAGTACGTATATGATATGGTCATTGTGCACATGGGAATGATTGATTTGAGACTTACCTCTTTGGATCATATGAAGAAGGATATTATATAACTCTCTGAACATGCATCTGAAATGGGTGTGAAACTAGTACTGAGCATTATCCTACCATTGCCAAAAATGATGCCTCAATACAAACAAAAAATAATTGACTTTAATTACTGGTTTAGCTATGGGTGGCATTCTAGGAAAATCCAATATATGTATAATCCTGTGAGGAAATGTCTGATAACCCTGTCTGCTTTGATAAGGATGGCCTGCATCTTTCACATCATGGCTTCCATATATTGGCAAAACCCTTTTTCCACCATAGTGCATTTTTCAGTCTCACCAAATTACTTACATAGCCAACCATAATCAAAATCATATAAACGAAGCACTGCTCAGTGCTAGAAGCCTTAAACAGATGTTGCACTCCTTACATGTATTCATAACCTTTGAAAATATAGAAATATGTATAGTCAATCAAACATGATTTTAGGACAGCAAAAGTACAGGGTTTTAGTGCCCAAAACTCCTTCAAATACAACCTCACATTTGCTGACATAACTGGAGGGGGGGGGGTGTTTGTGTTCCTAAAAAACATTTCACCTCCAGACTCTTAATACAGGACAATGACCTAGAATTCCTGCACATCCTTCTCACATCAGACCAAACCAAGTAACACATTGCAGGCAACTAACATACCTCCTCCATGATACTTGCAGTCCATGAGGTATATCTAAACAAATTAACATCTCTCACTATCAAACCTAACACTGTTTTCTTGGGTGACTCCAACAATCCCTGCATTAACTGGGAAACCTACACTACCAGAAAAAAATATGCTCAAAGATTCCTGTACTTCATTAATGCCAATTCCTCAGACCAGCTATTCTGAATTCAATTGAGGGACTCAATAATATTGTACCTGGTTCTCAACCATATAGCCCTCTTATGCTCATCATCCATAGTTTTCAAATCACTGATCACAACTGACCACTGTACACTAACCCTTACTTTAAGCATCAGACATAAGTTGCCACAAAACATTTCTGTCTTCAGAGACTACTCCAAGGCAAATATACTCCAGGTAACTGATGACCTGATGAAAATCAAACATCCTCCTCAGCTGAGTGACCCCTAACTCACATGCTGCCAAATTCATGGATAAGTGCTCCACTCATCCAAGTTTACATTGAGGCTTCAGTCCACGTAAGGCACGAAAGAGGAAGAAACTCCTAGCCAATAAGAGCAAACTAGTCACCTGATCAAGCAAGAAAATCTTCTCCAACGAGTAAGACAGCGGTGTCAAAATAGTGAATCCACAGCAACGAAAAAGAAAAACACCAGCTGTACCATGGCAAGAAGGATTTAATGAAACAAAACAGGAACAGGTAAGCGCTTTCAGGGAACAAACCCCTTCTTCAGACATCTTGCAAAAATATATTCATGCCCTTATATAGTACAAACAATTAAGCAATTAAAACCAATTGACTTTTAAAATGCAACTTCATAAAACATCTAACCCATACTAATCACATAAAAAAATGTTATGTTATACTCTGTATTTATATAAAAACAATGCTATATACCTGCATGCCTAAATATAAAGACTATATAGATGTTTCATTATTAACATAAGTGTAGGTCAGAGAATTTAACATATGTATGTAAGTCTAGATGATTAAATATATATCTCAAAAATTCTAACACTAATAATTATATATTTAAAAAAAACAACTCACACTCTTTGAACAACTGTTATTGAAAAACAGACATTTGTGGTTGACTATATAAGGGTCAATGTAGCAAAACACAGGAGCGTATATAGGCAGAGAGAAAGAATCCACATCAACGAATCCTCGTAGTAGTAAAATATTCAAAACAAGGTAGTCTTCACTTCACCAAGTTAATGAAAAACTTCAGTAAAAATTGGCAAGCGCTTTCACCCTCATGGGCTTCTTCAAGCCAAAACGCTGAACATTTTTTAAAAACTCTATATATAGTTAAAAATAATGACTGCTCTCAACCTGATAATCCATCTCATCTTGCATTGTTCTGTATAATTCATAACATCACCCCCTCTCAGTGTAGGTATATTAGCCTGTATAATTAAAAACTTAAACTTATGTTGTTCTGATGTTTCTAAGATGTTTAGATAAAGCATTTTTGTTAGATTTGATGCGGATGTTATACTGATGTTCCCTAATTCTATCTTTAAGTCTTCTATCAGTTTTGCCCACATAAAATGCTGGGCAAAACGTGCAATGAGCTAGGTAAACAATGTGTTCAGTATCAGATGTAGCTGTAACATTAAATCTGAAACATTGTTGGCTGATGGGATGTATAAATGATGCATTACTATCTTTCGTGTTACAAAAAATTACATTTTCGACAAGGTTTAGTGCAACTTGATGGAGTATGGTGTTGTTGACTGCAAATTCTGTCAGGGTAACAAAGGAGTCTGAGAAGATTCATACGATTTTTATATATAAACTTAGAGGTATCTCCAACTTTGTTACGGAGTTATGGATCAACTGTGAGGATGTCCCAATACTTAAAATATGTATTTCTAATCTCATTAACATCCTGTGTATAATATAATGACACCTTGGTGTCAGTACTATATCCTGAGGTATTGGTTAGTGTATTATTTCCATCCTGTGTATAATATAATGACACCTTGGTGTCAGTACTATATCCTGAGGTATTGGTTAGTATATTATTTCCATCCTGTGTATAATATAATGACACCTTGGTGTCAGTACTATATCCTGAGGTATTGGTTAGTGTATTATTTCCATCTTGTGTATAATATAATTATTTTTCAGAACAACACCTAACAACTTGCATAAGGTGTCTGTAGAAGGTCCAGTAGAATTGGGATTCATTTCTAAACATCTCCATATACATTCAATGCCTTCACTATTTGGAATCATAGTAAAAAGGGATTGGACATCTAGTGTAACTAGCCAACATGGTAAATCTATAGGTAAATCTGTCATCTTTTCATACAACATCAAAAGAAATTGTTTGGTGTCCTTCAAAATGTAACCATATGTATTAACTATTGGTCTAAGACAGTGCTCTAAATATAAAGAAATAGGTTCTGTAACCCAACCTCGTCATTAGTTTGGAATATCTCAACTAGAAATTTCTCTCAAGATGAACTTGAAGTCCTAAATAGAGGCCTAACTTTTATACCATCCATTAAGAGGGAATTAACTGATTCTGTTATGGATGTGAAATTATTTAGCCGTAATATACAATTGAAACTTGATTATGGCAATTCTATACAAACTAATGAAAGATTCAATTTGAAAAAGCCAAATACTTATGTACCTAACTTACATCCACTAATTGATGCATTTTCTAAATTAGTTGAAGAAGATTTACATAAATTTAATAATCAGAATAAAGATAAAAAATGGTATGGTAACTTAAGCCCCAGACTAAGAACTGCATTAAATACACTTAGGTGTGACCCTAATATTACTATCAGACCAGCAGATAAGGGAGGACCAGTTGTTGTGATGGATAGGAAGTTATCTTGAAAGTATGGAGAATATGTTGAAAGACTCTTACTTTTATTGTCCTATTGTATTCAGTCAAGTAGAAAGATGTATTGCTGAGATATCTATAATATTAGCAGATTTATTATATAATTAAATGATTACTGAACAATAAAATAATTTTTCAGGTTAAATACCCACTCATCCCAAGTATACAAGGCTTACCCAAAGTCCATAAACATTCTCTTAATCCACCTATGAGACCTATTGTTGCTGGATGAGGTTGGGTTACAGAACCTATTTCTTTATATTTAGAGCACTGTCTTAGACCAATAGTTAATACATATGGTTATATTTTGAAGGACACCAAACAATTTCTTTTGATGTTGTATGAAAAGATGACAGATTTACCTATAGATTTACCATGTTGGCTAGTTACACTAGATGTCCAATCCCTTTTTACTATGATTCCAAATAGTGAAGGCATTGAATGTATACGGAGATGTTTAGAAATGAATCCCAATTCTACTGGACCTTCTACAGACACCTTATGCAAGTTGTTAGGTGTTGTTCTGAAAAATAATATTTTTACCTTTAACCAAAAATTATACATACAGAAAGATGTCGTAGCTATGGGCACCTCATGTGCCAATAGCTACACCAATCTAGTTATGGCTGATTGGGAAAGGTATAGATTATTTGAACTGAATAGCTTTAAAAAGTCTGTGAAGTTTTATGCACGCTTTGTAGATGACCTTTTCCTGGTGTGGACAGCTAGTGAAAAAGAGTTAGGGGATTTCTTAGAAGAAATTAATATGTTGACCCCCTACTTAAAATTTACAATGAATGCATCACTGACTTCAGTCTCTTTTTTGGATGTGTATGTGGAAAAGCTCCCTAATGGTTTATTGAATAAGGGTGTTTTTAGAAAGTCATGTTATAAGAATTCATTATTACATAGAACAAGTATGCACCCTAAGTTTGTATTTAGAAACATCGTTAGGGGACAAGCTATGAGGGTATCCCGTCTTAATCCCACCGATGAAGGCTTTCATCGTGAGCTGTCTAACCTCAATTATAAATTACTAGATAGAGCCTACAGTCAAAGAGAAATTAGTGAAGGCTTTGAAGGGGTAGAAACACTTAGGAAAAACAGGGCATGTCCCTATTTTATGAGTAGAGTAGAAGGAGAGAACGATGGAAATAATACACTAACCAACACCTCAGGATATAGTACTGACACCAAGGTGTCATTATATTATATACAGGATGGAAATAATACACTAACCAATACCTCAGGATATAGTACTGACACCAAGGTGTCATTATATTATACACAGGATGGAAATAATACACTAACCAATACCTCAGGATATAGTACTGACACCAAGGTGTCATTATATTATACACAGGATGGAAATAATACACTAACCAATACCTCAGGATATAGTACTGACAGCAAGGTGTCATTATATTATACACAGGATGTTAATAATACACTAACCAATACCTCAGGATATAGTACTGACACCAAGGTGTCATTATATTATACACAGGATGGAAATAATACACTAACCAATACCTCAGGATATAGTACTGACACCAAGGTGTCATTATATTATACACAGGATGGAAATAATACACTAACCAATACCTCAGGATATAGTACTGACACCAAGGTGTCATTATATTATACACAGGATGGAAATAATACACTAACCAATACCTCAGGATATAGTACTGACACCAAGGTGTCATTATATTATACACAGGATGTTAATAATACACTAACCAATACCTCAGGATATAGTACTGACACCAAGGTGTCATTATATTATACACAGGATGGAAATAATACACTAACCAATACCTCAGGATATAGTACTGACACCAAGGTGTCATTATATTATACACAGGATGGAAATAATACACTAACCAATACCTCATGATATAGTACTGACACCAAGATGTCATTATATTATACACAGGATGGAAATAATACACTAACCAATACCTCAGGATATAGTACTGACACCAAGGTGTCATTATATTATACACAGGATGTTAATAATACACTAACCAATACCTCAGGATATAGTACTGACACCAAGGTGTCATTATATTATATACAGGATTTTAATAATACACTAACCAATACCTCAGGATATAGTACTGACACCAAGGTGTCATTATATTATACACAGGATGGAAATAATACACTAACCAATACCTCAGGATATAGTACTGACACCAAGGTGGCATTATATTATACACAGGATGTTAATAATACATTAACCAGTACCTCAGGATATAGTACTGACACCAAGGTGTCATTATATTATACACAAGATGGAAATAATACACTAACCAATACCTCAGGATATAGTACTGACACCAAGGTGTCATTACATTATACACAGGATGTTAATAATACACTAACCAATACCTCAGGCTATAGTACTGACACCAAGGTGTCATTACATAGGTACATAGGTTCATAGGTAGATACTAGGCTATCTGCCTTAGGGCATTTATAAGCCTAGCCAGAGTGTATTTGGCTTCCACCTCCCTATTAGATTAGCCTACTGTGCCTCTGTAAAGTAGGTCACAGACGGTACCCTTTTAAGATTAGTTTACTGTGCCTCTGTCTAGCAGGGACACAGGAGAGATCCCAGGGGTGAATTTGCGATTTCCCATCCACGCGTCCAAATTTCACTTGAAGAGGGTAAGGGAGGGGCTATGTCTAACATGAATTGGGATTCTATTCCAGAGTGAGGGGAGCCTCTGGGACATGAATCTGTCCCTCCAGCATGTCCTATTTATTTTTGTGCTGAGGTTTAGGTCCCTGGAGCGTGTAGCTCTAAGGGACTTGGATTTTTTGAGGTGGAGCATTTCCATTAATTCTGGGTTTGACATGGCTTTGTACGTCAGGCATAGATCGCCTCTGAGTAGGCGGTAAGCAACTGAGTAGAGCTGGAGTTTCTTTAGTCGAGCTGCATAGGACATCTGTTTGTAGCCCATGATCCTCTTGGTGAGGTACTTTTGGGGTCTCTCCAGTTGCTGCAGGTGTCAGGTAAGGTACATCCCAAAAGGGGCATTGTATTCAATTTTGGGCCTGATGAGTGACGAGTAGAGGGGCACAATGACCTCACTTGATCTAGATGCGAACCCTTTCATGATAAGGTGGGCTATATAGAAGGTCTTTCTAGCCACTTTGGCAACGTGATTATCAAAGGAGAGATTACTATCTACGTTGGTCCCCAAATCTCTAATTACTTCTTCCGTACTTAATGGATTACCACCTATGTGGTAATTTGTGGGCACCTTGTTTTTCCCAAAGGGGATGACTATGCACTTTTTAGCATTTAGTTTGAGGCCGTGGCTCTGGCACCAAGCATCTGTCTCTGTGAGACCCTTTTGGAGGATGCTTGTGTCAGCTGGAGATTCGATTATGGCCCCAGTTTGCAGTCATCTGCGAACTTTGTCAGCCATAATCCCCATGTTAGCCTGAACCTCAGAGAAGTATATACCAAACAAGAGAGGTCCCAGAACTGAGCCCTGTGGGACGCCACTTGTAACTGGTTTGGATTCGGACATGGCACCTGCGATTCTGACCATGTGGGTTCTATCTCTGAGCCAGTTTGCAACCCATCTTGTGATATAGGGGTTGATATTTAAGCTGGTAAGCTTATTTATGATGCCCGAGTGGGGTATTGTGTCGAAGGCTTTTGGGAGGTCCAGGTAGGCTGTGTGGACTACCTTGCCCTCATCTTTGGCTTTGATAACTGTTTCAAAGAAATCAACTAGGTTTAAGAGGCAAGATCTGCCCTTAACAAAGCCGAATTGGGTAGGGTCCAGTGTCTGGAGGCTCCCAATGTCTTTGTTTATGAGTTCCATGATAATACGCTCCATAGCTTTACAGACCAGACTAGTCAGGCTTATGGGCGATAGTTTCCGGTGTCCGTTGTGGCACCACCTTTGTGGAGTGGGACCACTGTAGCTGTACGCCATTCTTTGGGTACATATCCTGTAGTAAGGCTGAGTTTGAACAGTGACTTAATGTGAGGGTTCAGTTCTTCTTGGAGCTCATGTAAGACACAGCCTGGGACACCGTCCAGTCCCATAGATGCTGTGTTTTTTGCTTTGGAGAGGGCAGCTTTCACCTGTGCATCTGTGATGTCAGGGAGGTTACATTCAGTTGGGATAGGCATTTGCTCCTTTGGGGGGGAAGGGGGGGAGAATTTTGCGCTGAATCTGTCTGCCAGGATGTTGGCTATGTCTGTAGGATCGGTATATTTTGTACCGTTATGCAACAATTCAGAGCATATCTGGGAGTTTCCGCCCATGTTTCTGACATAACTAAAGAAGGCCTTGTGATTATCTTTAGTGTCTAGGGCAATTTTTCTTTCGAAACTGGCCTTTGATGATTTTATGAGGGATCGAAGTTTCTTGCTAATACTGATCAGAGATGCCTTCCCTTTTTGGGATTTTGCTCTGTCATGTAGTAGCTTCCTCCTTCTGTTGTATAGCTTATTTATGGCTGGGATCCACCAGACCAGTCTCCTGTTTTTGGAGGAGTGAGTCTTGGTTTTATTTGGGATAGCATGATCCATGCATTCCTGCAGGTGCTCATAGAATGCATTTGTAAAGGATTCTGTGGATTGGGCTGTATTATCCTCTGGCCCAGGGGCTTTGAAGGATTCCATCTCAGTCTTGAGAAGTGCAAAGTTGGCTTTGGAGAAATTCTTTACAGTGATTTCCTTGGCTGGGGGTGGGGACGGGATATGGATGTCCAGGGAAATTTGTTTATGGTCTGATCTTACCAATGAGGGGTTTACCTCTGGTGTGGAACATAGAGTCCCCATGTTGGTGATGACCAGGTCCAATATGTCGTTCCCTCTTGTGGGAGTGGTGACCAGTTGTTCCATTGTGTTAGAGTTTATAAATTCAAGGAACCATTGGGCGAGGGTGTTTGGGCTTGAGTAGTTTTCCCAGTCAATGTTTGGGTAGTTGAAGTCACCCAATAACATAGTGTTTGGAGAGACCTTCATATTCTCCAGTGTTCTCAGGAATGCCAAGTGGGGTTCCTGTAATAGGGAGGGTATTCTGTAGCAGGCTACAAACTGAAAGGCAGTTTTGCCCGCTGTTAGTTGCACATGGATGGTTTCTGATGCTTCGTGCAGTGCCACTAACCTAGAGGTGTAGGTATCGTTGATGAATATAGATACTCCCCCTCCTTTTGTGCTTCGCTCCAAGTTTTGGGGCAAAGCATGGTATGAGTTATAACCTGGTAGTGCTGGGGTGCTCTCAGGAGCCTTGAACCAGGTTTCTGTTACTGCACAGACATCGATTTTCTCCATACTGAGGAGAGTCTAGTGTGCATCTTGAGGTTTAGACTTCTGGCATTGAGTAGCATTACCTTTAGTTTTTTATCTTTGGGTTGTCTATGGAGGTGGGTTTGTCCTTTGAGCCTTGCCTAAAAAGGCACTATGGGGTGGCAAGAGCCTTGGCCAGTATCGAAAGCCTAAGGGTGACAGGTGCAAGCCGTCCCTAGCGAAGCAACGTGGCTTGTCGAGCATGTCATCCCAGGCTGACAGACACTGGATCCACTTTGAATGACACCAATACTTTAGCCAATTGTTGAAACTGATCATTTTGTCTTTATACTGTGGCATCATTCTTGGTGAGGGCAAGATGCTACTCAAGGTCAGGGACATACCAGCCTGGGCTACATGGTCAGAGAGCTCCTCTATGTCTCTTTTCATGTAGTCCAGGGAGGTACATCTCAGGTCATTCACACCAGCATGGACAATGATGGAGTCATACTTGTACTTGCTTTGGGTGACCTGAGTGCTTGTTATGTGGCGGATCCTGGCACCCGACAGGCAGCTTACAGTGACCTTCTCCTTGTTCAGTCTGGTGAGTGGGACTTCAGTGTGCCGGAAAATAGAGTCCCCTATAACAAGTGTATTTGGTGTGTTGTTTGGCCTTATGGGCTGTGACTGTGAGGCACACTGATTTTGTGAGATATGTGATTTGTGGGTATTGTTGAGGGGTGGCTGTTGCTTGGATATCTGCTTAGGAGGTCTTTGCTGTTTAGGCAGATTTTTATTTAGAGCCTCCGAGTATGTTTTTGTGTGTTTATGTGTTGGGTATGCAGATGCAATAGGCCTGTGTGAGACTGGATTTGTGTTGTGGGTGGTTACCTTTTCCTCCTGACTGACTGTGCCAGTCTTGGATTGAGAGAGCTCTGCCTCCAGTTTGGCTGTGTAACTGCATCTCTCACATGTATTAGAGTTTTTTGGAAGGAGGAGAGGGTTGTCTGTGTACATAAGGCAATTGTAACATTGCCTCAAAATTCCCAGATTCACCAGCTGGACTGGAGAGTAACCTTGAAACTGACCCTTGGACATACCAGATTAGTATAGGGAACTGTTTTTTTTACTGATTAGATTAGGGAAGGGAACTGATTTTTCACTTGATCAGGAAGGACCAATCTGGAGTCTAATACTTATGAGAAGTCAAGGAGGGTGTAGTGCTTTAGTTAGTTAGTGTTTCCTTATAAGAGCTGAGCAACTGCAGGGCTTTAGAAAGAGAATAGAGTGATTACTTTGAGAGTTTGAACAGCTCTAAGGGAAAAAGTGAAGAGCAGACTTTGTGGAGCCTGGAATAGTTTAAACCTGTTTAGGCGGCGCTGCCTGACGCTGCTCAGTGCACAAAACCGCTCAAAAAGAGAGTTGTAGGGTTTTAAGAGAGAGAGAGATCAAGGAGTTTAGAATTGACCCAAAATGGCCAATAAAACTACAGCTTCTAGGTAGTAACCACTCCTCCAGGGACAGGCAGGCTGTTCAGTGTTAACCACTCCCACTGGTGAACACAGAGACTTCCCTTTAGCCCAAGCAAGCACTGGCCTTCTAGAAACTTCCAAACAGTTCAGAACAGCAAATCTGTAACTGAACTTTCTTAACTTTCAGAAAGTGGGAAAAAAGCACGATTTTTTTCTTTTTTTTTCTTTTTGTTGTAGTTTAAAGGTAGCAGAGATACACAAGCAGCAAAATAATCACAATAGTGCAATAAATGACCTCACACTTGAGTGCTAGGCCAAAATCAGGTAAAATGCAGTTTTTAGAGGAAAAAAACGATTTTAAATTAAGTGCAACACAGGAAATGCAGTAAACAGGCTCTAGATGTGTTCCAAGTACTGTTACTGTTACAGATATAAACTTTAGCAAGCCGGAAAATGCCAAAAAGTAGGTGACAAAGCAGTAAAACTTAACAAAAAATCAGAAGAAAATACTTAAAATCACAAAAGTGGCTCCTTTTCTTCTCTCAGCATTTTCCCCTCTTGGTAGGTGCTTCAGCAACAACTAGCAAGCCTAAAAAGATGCCAAAACCATGAGGCAGCCTGGTTTTAAGAGAGAGAGATCAAGGAGTTTAGAATTGATCCAAAATGGCCAATAAAACAACAGCTTCTAGGTAGTAATCCCTCCTCCAGGGACAGGCAGGCTATTCAGTGTTAACCACTCCCACTGGTGAACACAGAGACTTCCCTTTAGCCCAAGCAAGCACTGGCCTTCTAGAAACTTACAAACAGTTCAGAACAGCAAATCTGTAACTGAACTTTCTTAACTTTCAGAAAGTGGGAAAAAAGCAAGATTTTTTTTCTTTTTGTTGTAGTTTAAAGGTAGCAGAGATACACAAGCAGCAAAATAATCACAACAGTGCAATAAATGACCCCACAATTGAGTGCTAGGCCAAAATCAGGTAAAATGCAGTTTTTAGAGAAAAAAACAATTTTAAATTAAGTGCAACACAGGAAATGCAGTAAACAGGCTCTAGATGTGTTCCAAGTACTGTTACTGTTACAGATATAAACTTTAGCAAGCCGGAAAATGCCAAAAGCTAGGCAGCAAAGCAGTAAACCTTAACAAAAAATCAGAAGAAAATACTTAAAATCACAAAAAGTGGCTCCTTTTTTTCTCTCGGCATTTTCTCCTCCTGGTAGGTGCTTCAGCAACAACTAGCAAGCCTGAAAAGATGCCAAAACCATGAGGCAGCCTGGTTTTAAGAGAGAGAGAGATCAAGGAGTTTAGAATTGACCCAAAATGGCCAATAAAACTACAGCTTCTAGGTAGTAACCACTCCTCCAGGGACAGGCAGGCTGTTCAGTGTTAACCACTCCCACTGGTGAACACAGAGACTTTCCTTTAGCCCAAGCAAGCACTGGCCTTCTAGAAACTTCCAAACAGTTCAGAACAGCAAATCTGTAACTGAACTTTCTTAACTTTCAGAAAGTGGGAAAAAGCAAGATTTTTTTCCTTTTTGTTGTAGTTTAAAGGTAGCAGAGATACACAAGCAGCAAAATAATCACAGCAGTGCAATAAATGACCCCACACTTGAGTGCTAGGCCAAAATCAGGTAAAATGCAGTTTTTAGAGAAAAAAACAATTTTAAATTAAGTGCAACACAGGAAATGCAGTAAACAGGCTCTAGATGTGTTCCAAGTACTGTTACTGTTACAGATATAAACTTTAGCAAGCCGGAAAATGCCAAAAAGTAGGCGGCAAAGCAGTAAAACTTAACAAAAAATCAGAAGAAAATACTTAAAATCACTTAAGAAAATACTTAAATCAGAAGAAAATACTTAAAATCACAATATACACAGGATGGAAATCACATTATACACAGGATGGAAATCACATTATACACAGGATGGAAATAGTACACTAACCAGTACCTCAGGATATAGTACTGACACCAAGGTGTCATTATATTATACACAGGATGGAAATAATACACTAACCAATACCTCAGGATATAGTACTGACACCAAGGTGTCATTACATTATACACAGGATGTTAATAATACACTAACCAATACCTCAGGATATAGTACTGACACCAAGGTGCCATTACATTATACACAGGATGGAAATAATACTGTCAAAGGAAAAAACTTCAAAGACCAATTCACGTTAGGTTCAAGCAAGGCACCCTTTATTACTTGCAGCAAGGAGACAAAGCATTTATATGTACAAGGTTTGTCTAAATGATTAACAACTAGTAGGTTATACTTATGCAGTTCTCTTCCTGTCACATAGAAAATGTTACATTCTATTGCTGACGTAGTTAGACACAGCTTTCTGTATGTTCTACAGAACATATTGTTAGACTTATTGCTGACCAAGTTAAAATATCTGTCATTCTGCAAAACATTTTGAGAAAAACAACCTGGCTTTGGGTTTATGTCAGTCCACTTCAGCATTTCACTTCTTCTATTGTACTGTTCTAATACATGTGTTACATTTTACCTAGATTCAAGGTACATTTCTAGTTTTAGTACAAGTAATGCTGACTACAGTTTAAACTTTCAAGCATCTATTGTTTTCTTTATCAATAGCTTCTAACAGCTGCATGTTTTCTCATGGCATAAGCAGAAATCAATATCCCTTTGTTAATTTTCATGACATTAGCAAAAATGAATTACTTTTTGTTATTTGCTGACATTAGCAGAAAATAGAATGCTTCTTGTTAAGTTTCTAATGGCTGTGCAGATTCATGCAGTGTGAACAGAATAAATGTACTAACCCTTTTAAATCTCGAATGCACTAAATGCACTGAGGATGCACATTACTATTACATATTTTTCTAATATTTCCCCCCCTTTTAATACTTTTATTCTACTTTCAAGATAAGCATAAACAGTTTTTCTTCCCCTAACCTCTTCCTACGCAGGATTTGCAGTTAAGAGAGTCATTCAGTTTAAACTTATGAAAGCATTTTCAGATTTTTAACAATTCTTCAAGTTCAGCACCTTGGTATAAGGTTTCTGAAACTGACATGTCTATAAAGTCTTTAATCAGTCTTTTCATGCAGGGGATGCAGCAGCACACACATACCACCAGTAGGATCATTCCTACACAGATGACAATCAGGATGTTCATCAGGATACTGCCCCAACCCCCAAACTATCTCTGGAAAAAGTCCATCAATGGATTTGGTCCTAGTTTGGTCAACGCTGACACCTGCTGTATTACCTCAAGATGATTGTCTATCTCTTGTTTGTGGTCAGGAATATATGAACAGCACTCCTCCTGGATCAAAGTGCACGTACCTCCTCTCGCCGCTAGGGTGAAGTCGAGGGCGATGCGGTTCTGAAGCACTACAGTTCTCATGGCAGTCAGTTCATCAGTCACCAATTTTAGGGTGGAAAGGTTGCATTACTCATTATTTCGAGAAGTTTAGGCAATTTTCTCAGTTCCCAGATTGATTTCGTTGCTCCATATGCTGGCAATACACCTGCCCACAAGATGATGGTATCTCCCAAGTCCATATGTGACAGTCCATTTTTCCCTAAGCCCACAGCATGATGGTTTTTCCAGCCCACATTGATTTGCCCCACTGGATTGACTGGCTTTTTGATTTCTCGTCGAACATTCCAAATTTTCCCTTGAGGTAAAACTGCTGTGTGTCGTATGGCCGGAACCAGGTACCCCAAATAACAACTGCCGGACTAATTCTCAGGTAACCACTTGTATACTTTCCTACCACATACAAAATAACAGTCTTCTATGTTGGTAATAACTTTACTATGTCCTGGCTCTGGATAAAACATTTTTTGTCTATCATTGACAGTTGTTTGTAAAGGTCAGCATTATGTTTTACTTCATCAGTTGTCCTATGCATCAGTTCAACAAATGAATCATAGCTCGTGTTGCAATAGGATCCTGTGCTATCAGTCTTATTGTAGCATGTATAAGGAACAGTCACATTGCAATTGCTCCAACCCACCTGAACTGTATCATTTTTGTAAAAACACACAGTCCCCTTCTGTCGAACAGACAAGTGCAATGCTACTTTATCTTGTGATGTGACATCTGATGTATCATAGACTAAGTTTTCCCAGGTCTTGTTGGCTCCTAGGGGGACTGAAGTTAACAATAACCCCCTGTATGCTGTTGGCAAGGCTGTGCAAATCCAGCAATTCGAAACATTGAAGGTATCAGCATACACATATTTGATTGCCTGGTAAGTGTTGAAGTTTGGGTGCCACTCTGTGTACAACTCTGCACGCTTGTTCAGTCCAGTTTGTGTGGCTGAAAAAAGGAATGGCCACAACAAAAAGATTATTGTCACTAGTACAGTCAACAGGATGGTTATGCAATACTTCTGAGGAAATGGTTGTTCTGCATTCCTGTTTTCTCTGACTCTTCCGAATAGGTACATTTGGATCTTACTGGATTTTGTCATCTTTATTTCAGACATGTGTTCTTACTCTCTGCCCTAATAGGACCTTCAGCACTGATGGTTTCTTCACTGGGGCTGAGATGGATCAGTCCTATTGATCTGACCCCCCCTTTGTAGCCAGACTTTGTGCTGAGGGCCCCGATGGAGAGGTAAGATTTTTGTCCAGTTCAAAGTTCTTAACAAGTTTGCAGTGCGTCAGGTGGATCCACGAAGCTCGCTCTGCTATCTTGACTGCAGTGGATGTCGAAAGAAGTACCTGGTAGGGACCTTCCCACTTTGGCGATGACCAATTCTTCTTCTTGACAACTTTTATCCACACCCAGTCCCCGGGTGTCACTGCCACTTCTGATGTCTCAGTTTGCTTTCTATCTGAAACAGAATTTGACTGCAACAGATGTTTAGAATTCATGACTTTCTTCATATATTCAGCTAGTGTAAAATCAGCTTCCTGGTCTGATGACATGAGAAGTTTCCACTGGGGTGTATAGTAAGCCCTTCCAAATATTTTTTTAAAAGGAGTCAATCCTTTTGCTGTACGGACAGTTCTCATGCTCAACAGTGCCAGGGGTAAACAGTATATCAAATTTTTCCCTGTCTCAGCTATCAATTTTCTCAATTTGTTTTTTAATATACCATTATGCCTTTCAACTAGCCCTGCAGATTGTGGATTGTATGCACAATGATTTTTTAAAGAAATACCAAAATGCTTACTTAACTGCTGTATGGTTTGGTTTACAAAGTGTGTATCATTGTCACTGTAGATCCTTTCTGGAATGCCGAATCTAGGGATGATTTCTTTGACAAGTACTTTTGCCACCGTGGCTGCATCTGGATTTTTGGTTGGAAAGGCTTCCATCCATCTGGAAAACATATCTATAATGACAAGACAATACTTATTTTCATATTTGCTCAATTCTATGAAATCCATACAGATAGTGTGAAACGGATGTGGTGGTGTAGGGAAACTCCCTTGCTTGGGCTTTAACGCCCCTTGTGCATGATGTTTGTTACAAATCTGACACGTCAAACAACATTTTTTAGAGTAGTTTGTAAATCCGTACGTTGTGAACATCTGGTTCACCAGCTGTACCATCCCCCCTTTTGAGACATGGCACTGCCCATGGCTCAACAAAGCTGCATATCTAAACAAATTAGATGGTAGTATCAGTTTCCCTTCTCTAGAGATGTACAGCCCCTTTTCGAGAATTGCTCCTCGTTTTACCCATCGTTTTTCAGCTTGCGAAGTGTCTGCATTGTTTTTAACATTTCTAAGTCTAAAATCTCAGAGGGTTGTAATTCCTCATTTCCAAGAAATACGTATGTGGCTGCTTGTTTTGCAGCTGTATCAGCTCTCGCATTACCTTTTGAAATCCTATCTTGTTGCTTGGTGTGAGCTGGGCATTTACAAATGGCTACTTTCTGAGGTAACTGAATAGATTCTAAAGGATCTAAGATAAATTGTGCATGATTTATAGGTTTGCCAGTAGATGTTATCATTCCCCGGTTTTTCCACTGTTGCGCAAAAACATGTACAGTAGAAAAAGCGTACTGGCTGTCAGTAAAAATTTTTACACATTTACCCTTTGCTAAGGTACATGCCCATGTCAAGGCAATCAATTCTGCTGCCTGTGCAGATAAGTTATGTGGTAAAGGTTTTGCTTCTATAATTTCAGTATCAGAAACTACTACATATCCTACTAGGTTCTGTCCTGCAGGACCCCTTTTGCACGAGCCATCCACATAGTATGTCACCTCGGCATCATTCAAGGGGACATCTGTGAGATCTTTTCTAGGTAGTGTCTTTTGCTCAATTACCTGCAGGCAGCGGTGCGGTGGGCTGTCTGCAGGGGCTGGGAGCAGAGTGGAAGGGTTCAAAGTCGTGCATCACTCAATTGTCATGTGATGTTGGCTCAACAATATAGTCATACAGGAAAGATGCCTAGCAGGGGAAAGATATGCCACTTTTTCTTGTAGTAAAATTATCGCGACTGCATGAGGTACTCTCAAAGTGAGAGGGAGGAATAAGACTACTGAGGCGGAAGCTTGTGCTGCCATTGCAGCTGCAACTACTGCTTGTGCACAGTGGGGTAAGGATCATGCCACTGGGTCTAGTTGTGATGAATAGTAAGCAATGGGGCATTGCTTATCCCCATGCTACTGTGTTAATACTGATGTCATGTAACCCTGCTTACAATCTACAGTTTGGAAAAAACGTTTATGGTAGTTTGGTAATCCCAGAACTAATGAGGATGCTATTAACTGCTTCAGTTTGCAGAAAGCAGATTCTGCTTCTGGTGTCCATTGTAATAAATCCTGCGCTGCCATAGGCTTCTTATATATAAGGTCAGTTAGCGGTGCAGATTCCAAAGCATAGTTTGGAATCCAGCTCCGGCAAAAATTAGTTGTACCCAGGAGGACATCATTTCCTTCTTGGTAGTGGGTTTTGGTGTTTGCAAAATTGCTACCTTTCTGTCCTCATCTAGTGTTCTGCCTTCCTTGGACATTACATATCCCAGGTATTTGACTTGTTTTTTCCAAAGCTGCAGTTTACTTTTATTTACCTTATGTCCTCCAGCGGCTAAGAATTGTAGAAGTACTATGGTATCTTCTCTACAATCCTGCTGGGTGGGGGCTGCCAGCAAGATGTCGTCAACATAAAGTAAAATCTGACTGCCTCTTGGTGGGGTGAATCTCGCCAAGTTGCTTGCCATTTCTTGTGAGAATATTGTTGAACTTTCACAATATCCATGTGGTAGTCACGTATATGTATACCTTTTCCCCTGAAATGTGAATGCAAACCAATACTGGCTGTCAGGGTGTATTGGTATCGAAAATAACGCATTGCTGATGTCTACCACAGAAAAATACTACTGTTGAAGTTTTAAATCATTCAACAGGGTGTGTGGGTCTGGCACCGTGGGTGCCCTTGGTATTACTGCATCATTTACAGCTTGTAAATCTTGGACCATACGCCATTCTCCATTTGCTTTTTTGACTGGAAATAAGGGTGTGTTACATGGTGAATCGGGAGATTCTACTAGTATCCCTCCTTTAAGTAAGGCTGCTATAATAGGCTTTATCCCTGCCTCTGCATCTTTTCTTAAGGGATACTATCTTTTTTGTGGTCTAAATGCTGACTTTGGCGTGATAGTAACTGGTCCTGCTGTACGAATAAGTCCTACATCTGACTTTCCTGTTGACCAGAGAGTCTCTGGTATATTTTGTAAGGCATTTTCTTCCTCCTTCAACAGGAGTGTCAATCAGCTGTCTTCACCAGACTGTAAGTGCACAGCTGGGTTGGTCTGAGTTATCCAATTCAACTTCTGTATTTGCATTCCCTGTTCTGACAGTTCTAGTTCTGTCTGTTTCTCCCATCTCGTGACTTTTTCTCCTAGGTCTGCCCATTCTATATTTGTTTTTGGTTAAGCTAACATGTGGTAATCGATTAGATTTATAAAGTGCAAAGAACTCCTGGGGCATTGAACAGCTGGCTACACTGTTCCCTTCTGTGTCCCAGTACAGGTTACACAATATCACTCTATTTGCATGATTCTTAAACAATTCTTGCTCATATTCCTTATCAGGTCCTGGTGTGTTACAATAATACAAGGTACAGTGCAACAGGTGTTGCTTATCAATGTCAAGGGAGGGGAACTTTCTGACGGCTACATTCATTAACTCTTTGGTTACAGTCCCTGGACCAGTCATAACCAAGTCCTGGCTGTACCAATAAAACATTTCACCCTCTGATTGCACTGCAAAGGTATCAATTTGTCGCTGTGCTTCCATACCCTGCATGGTTGGGACTACTGCTATACCAAATAGCTGCATGAGGTCTCTGCCCAAGAGGTTCACTGGACATTTTGCAGAAACAACAATTTTGCTTTTTTGTGTCAATTCTGAAACTGGATCAGTTATTGCAATGTCACGGGAGAGTGGCTCCCGACAGAGCTGTCCATTAGCTGCTTTGACCAGTATGTAATCAGGTGTCTCTGTGTTTTCTGGCAGTTTGGAGGGATGTATCAGGGTTTGTGATGCCCCTGAGTCACACAAGAATTTGACTTCCCTCCCTTCTATCAAGAGTGTAACTTCTGGTTTTGTGTCTGCTAAATAGAGCTTCAAGCTCAATAAAGCTTGGTCTAGTATTTCATCTTCTTCATTGTCACTTACTTCCTACACTTCCTCTACTCCCTCTATCACATTCTCATTTGTCCATTCTTCACTAGCCCCTTCTAGTGATTCCTGACTGCCATATAGTCAGTCCTCACCCTCCTTGTCTTCCGTTGTTGCCTTCTTGTTTTTCCTGCAATCCTTTGCCAAGTGTCCCTTTTTACCGCATTTAAAACATTCACCCCTTTTCTTTCGCCCTTCAAAGTCCTCTGATCGTTGATCAGACTGTTTGTTTCCCTGTGCATTTTTCTTGCCCTTTTTCCCGGACTGTACTACGTAAACTTCTGCTCCATCTTCTACAGAAAATACTTGAGCTTTCTTTTTCTTTTTGCTATTAAAATGCCTTTCGGCATGCCTAGCATATTCAAGCAATGATTGCAACCTGCTTGTACGATGATCTACCATGTGTTTTGTAATAAAACTGCTTATAGGTGCAATACTGCCCTTTAAAAATGCATTCATTAACTGCTGTTCATATGGGGAATCTTGTGCTTGATCTTCAGGAACCTGCATTCCACAGTGGTTATTAAAACACTCTAATAGTCTGGCATAATACCGGTCAATAGTTTCACCTTCTTGATGGATGCATTGATTAATGCAAGTCCAGTCTGCCCTAGGTTTCCATTTTTCAGAGATGCGGTCTGTCAGACCTTTTACTCTGGTGTCTAATTCTGCGCTGCTATGTGGGAGGGATCTTTGTGCAGCGTCACGGGGATTCCAGTTCCCACTAATCATATGCCAATCTGGCCCTACTATTTGTCTAACTACCTTTTCTACCTCTTCTCCGTTTAAGTTATAACTCAGCCTCATTCCTTGTAAGTCTTCAGAGAATTTTCTAAAATTAACTTTTGGATGGGGAATTCCCTCAGTGGCTTTTCAGATATCCTCCGGAGTCCAAGGTCTATACACTAAAATAGTTGGGTCCTGATTGTTCTGACCTGCCTGAGGGTTGGGTACTTCTATAAGTGGACATATTTTTTTCTCCTTCAGTTATAGATCGTGAATTCTTAACCATTTGCCATAACTCGATGCCTTCATTTGAGTTACCTGCCTTTGTTCGAGACCTAGTCTCGATGGGATCTCTAATATACGGTTTTATTTTCATAATGCCTCTTTCTTCAGTGACCACAGGATATCATGGGGGTGGACTAACTTGTTCACTTGCTTCATATTCCGGTAAGGGAGGTGGAGGTGCTGATGCTATTACTAAGTTATTGTCCTCTTTGTCTAAAAACATTGCTTTTGAATTCTTGTTCTTTTGTTCCCTACGGTTTACTTCCTCAATCCACCTGTGTGCCTGAGGAATTCCTAATTTACGTTGCTTTTTTACCCAACCTTTGGAATCGGGTTTGAGTTGTTTGATAAGCGAGGATTTTTCTAATTTTCCATCGAATTCGTACTTATTAACCATTTTGAATAATATTTAATATTGTCGGCTTGCTACGACTGCATGTATTTTGCGTCTTCTGTTAACGGCGGATTTTGGGGTCTTTTTGTGCAATTATTACCCATTTTGTTCTACCCTTTTATCGTTACATAACTTCTCTTATTTTTTAATGTGGTACCACGGATTTTGTTATAGTCTCTTCAGAATGACTGCCTACTTATTCTGTTTCTCCTGATCTATGACAAGACAGTAATCTTTTTTGTCCTTGACTTGTAAGAAAAATACAGTCTAACAAAAACAATACACATCTAGTCCCTGATCTAAAACAGAAAACAGAAAAAAGTAGATTCACCTTACCAGAGCCCACGTGATTGATCACCAATTCACGGAGACCCGTCCTTCAGTCACAGATCAGAAAGTGGCTGGCCTCTTTTGAATGACAATTCAGTCGGAGGACTTTTCAGATAAGAAGAACCGATTTGGTTTCTTCCCCGTACGGTTTCAACCACCTGGCCCGTCTGATCCGAGGTGAACAGAGGGTACCGGTCCGAAGGACCAATCTGTCAAAGGAAAAAACTTCAAAGACCAATTCACGTTAGGATCAAGCAAGGCACCCTTTATTACTTGCAGCAAGGAGACAAAGTATGTATATGCACAAGGTTTGCCTAAATGATTAACAACTAGAAGGTTATACTTATACAGTTCTCTTCCTGTCACATAGAAAATGTTACACTCTATTGCTGACGTAGTTAGACACAGCTTTCTGTATGTTCTACAGAAAATAGTGTTAGACTTATTGCTGACCAAGTTAAAATATCTGTCATTCTGCAAAACATTTTGAGAAAAACAACCTGGCCTTGGGTTTATGTCAGTCCATTTCAGCATTTCAATTCTTCTGTTGTACTGTTCTAATACATGTGTTACATTTTACCTAGATTCAAGGTACATTTCTAGTTTTAGTACAAGTAATGCTGACTACGGTTTAAACTTTCAAGCATCTATTGTTTTCTTTATCAATAGCTTCTAACAGCTGCATGTTTTCTCATGGCATAAGCAGAAATCAATATCCCTTTGTTAATTTTCATGACATTAGCAAAAATGAATTACTTCTTGTTATTTGCAGACAGCAGAAAATAGAATGCTTCTTGTTAAGTTTCTAATGGCTGTGCAGATTCATTCAGTGTAAACAGAATAAATGTATTAACCCTTTTAAATCTCAAATGCACTGAATGCACTGAGCATGCACATTGCTATTATATATTTTTGTAACACATACACTAACCAATACCTCAGGATATAGTACTGGCACCAAGGTGTCATTACGTTATACACAGGATGGAAATAACACACTAACCAATACCTCATGATATAGTACTGACATCAAGGTGTCATTACATTATACACAGGATGGAAATAATACACTAACCAATACCTCAGGATATAGTACTGACACCAAGGTGTCATTATATTATACACAGGATGGAAGTAATACAGTAACCAATACCTCAGGAATCAGGATATAGTACTGACAGCAAGGTGTCATTATATTATGCACAGGATGTTAATAATACACTAACCAATACCTCAGGGTATAGTACTGACACCAAGGTGTCATTATGTTATACACAGGATGTTAATAATAATTTAACCAATAACTCAGGATATAGTACTGACACCAATGTGTCATTACATTATACACAGGATGGAAATAATACACTAACCAATACCTCAGGATATAGTACTTACACCAAGGTGTCATTATATTATACACAGGATGGAAATAATACACTAACCAATACCTCAGGATATAGTACTGACACCAAGGTGTCATTATATTATACATAGGCTGTTAATGAGATTAGAAATATATATTTTAAGTATTGGGACATCCTCACAGTTGATCCACAACTCCGTAACATAGTTGGAGATACCCCTAAGTTTATGTATAAAAATCGTATGAATCTTCACAGACTCCTTTGTTACCCTGACAGAATTTGCAGTCAACAATACCATACTCCATCAGGTTGCACTAAACCTTGTCGGAAATGTAATTTTTGTAACATGATAGCTAGTAATGCATCATTTATACATCCCATCAGCCAACAATGTTTCAGATTTAATGTTACAGCTACATGTGATACTGAACACATTGTTTACCTAGCTCATTGCACGTTTTGCCCAGCATTTTATGTGGGCAAAACTGATAGAAGACTTAAAGACAGAATTAGGGAACATCAGTATAACATCCGCATCAAATCTGATAAAACTGCTTTATCTAAACATATCTTAGAAACATCAGAACAACACAAGTTTAAGTTTTTAGTTATACAGGCTAATATACCTACACTGAGAGGGGGTGATGTTATGAATTATTTTAGAACAATGCAAGATGAGATGGATTATCAGGTTGAGAGCAGATTGGAAACCTGTGTTGAATGATAGGGTCCCCCTGAGACCTATGTTGAAAGGTAGGAAGGTGAAGGTTTAAAGGCTTAATCCATTGTTAATTATAGTATCTGATTATTTTACAAGTTTTGAATTTGATACTATAAACTACAAAGAATTTTATAATTTTTTTAAGAGAGTCATTTTTTTATTAATCTTTTATTGATTGATAATGTAAGATCTTTGTGTATAGAGCTGCCACAGTTATTTACTATTACTAATTGATTGCAGTCTATGTAATTATCTCACAGGATATGATGTCATTATTTTTAACTATATATAGAGTTTTTAAAAAATGTTCAGCATTTTGGCTTGAAGAAGCCCATGAGGGTGAAAGTGCTTGCTGATTTTTACTGAAGTTTTTCATTAACTTGGTGAAGTGAAGACTACCTTGTTTTGAATATTTTACTACTACGAGGATTCGTTGATGTGGATTCTTTCACTCTGCCTATATACGCTCCTGTGTTTTGCTACTTTGGTTATATTACTTTATTACAGGAGCGTTTATCCTTGGGTAGCAAACTTTGACTTTTTATATAAGGGTCAATGTTTTAAGGGTCTAGCTCTCAAGAATGGTTTCAATGAAACCATGTTATTTAAACCTGTTTTTTGTCTGCATTGTAAAACATGATCCATTCCTATTTGGCTGCCTCAGTGTCATTGACCAAATTACCACCCCTTAATTTCTCTGACAAAATTTGTAGAACAAGGAACTTAAAATTATGATTATATCCAGCGTTCATGTTGTGTAGAGCAATAGCACTAGTCTCCTTACAGTTCCTGATGTCCCTATAGTGTTCTAGAATTCTGTCTTTGAGACGTCTGTTTGTTTTACCAATATAATAACTAAAACAGATTATGCAATAAGCAAAATATATCACATTTGCTGTTTTGCAATCAGCGTAATGATTGCTATGGAAGCTGAAACCTTTATCTGGATGTGTAAAACTTCTACCAGCGCGAATGTATGTACAGGCTGCACAGCCTCTGCATGGATAAGTGCCAAGCCTAATAGATTTATTTGGGATACCAAAAGAATCAGATTTATAACATAAATGACTCTTCAAAGTCCTATTGTTTTTAAATGAGAAACTTGGTCTGGATCCAATGATGCCATCAAGGTTATCACTGGCAGATAGAATACTCCAATTTCTACTAATAACTTCACAAATAGAATTAATGTTGCTTGAAAACTTGAATGGCATTCTCAAAGTATTGTCTACTGCACTGTGTCTCACTACTGTACCATTACCTCCTATATTCAGATCTAGAGGTGTCTCTGTTAACTCAATAAAGTATGGTTTACATTGTCCGTCTCTCTTCCTCCAACCTTCATTAATATATCTATCTGTCATCTGTGCATCATATCCTTTCTCAAGAAAAATCACACTTCAGTGTATGTAGTGCCTCATGTAAATCAGCATCATTATTGTGTAGCCTCATGACTCTGAACACTTGTCCCTTAACAATATTCCGCTTGGTGTGATTGGGGTGCATGCTAGTTTTGTGAAGAAAATTATTTCTTCTTACAGGCTTTCTATATAGACTAGTTTTAATTTGATTAAGATGATCCTTGTTCACACGAACATCCAAAAAATCAATTTCAGTAGAAGAGTATTTACAAGTAAATCTCAAGAAGGTTGTGGTTGCATTTAAGCAAGATATAAAATTATTCAAACTGGCTTTGGTATCCTGCCATAACAAAAAAATGTCATCCACAAACCTCATGTACCAAACAATACATCTACTGTACAGTTCATGAGATAATACATATGTCTGTTCCCATTGTACTAGTGAAAGGTTGGCGTAGCTATTGGCACACCAATCACGCCAAGCGGAATATTTCTTGTTTAAAAACAATAGGACTTTGAAGAGTCATTTATGTTATAAATCTGATTTTTTTGGTATCCCAAATAAATCTGATAGGTTTGGCACTTATCCATGCAGAGGCTGTGCAGCCTGTACATACATTCGCGCTGGTAGAAGTTTTACACATCCAGATAAAGGTTTCAGCTTCCATAGCAATCATTACGCTGATTGCAAAACAGCAAATGTGATATATTTTGCTTATTGCATAATCTGTTTTAGTTATTATATTGGTAAAACAAACAGACGTCTCAAAGACAGAATTCTAGAACACTATAGGGACATCAGGAACTGTAAGGAGACTAGTGCTATTGCTCTACACAACATGAACGCTGGACATAATCACAATTTTAAGTTCCTTGTTCTACAAATTTTGTCAGAGAAATTAAGGGGTGGTAATTTGGTCAATGACACTGAGGCAGCCAAATAGGAATGGATCATGTTTTACAATGCAGACAGAAAAACAGGTTTAAATAACATGGTTTCATTGAAACCATTCTTGAGAGCTAGACCCTTAAAACACTGACTCTTATATATTCAACCACAAATGTCTGTTTTTCAATAATAGTTGTTCAAAGAGTGTGAGTTGTTTTTTTTTAATATATAATTATTAGTGTTAGAATTTTTGAGATATATATTTAATCATCTAGACTTACATACGTATGTTAAATTCTCTGACCTACACTTATGTTAATAATGAAACATCTATATAGTCTATATATTTAGGCATGCATATATATACATACCTTAAGTGTACCTCATTACGAGGAATGTACCTCATTTGGGGTCTTAAAAAGTTCATGTTCCTCGAAGTTCCTCAAAGTTCCACATTGAAAGAGTCTGTCACACATTCAGTGTTAGGAATTTTTTTAAGTGAAATCCATGGTAAATAGAAATTATTCATATTAATTCATTAAAAGATCTTCTTTATGAGTAAAACCAGCATATTTTAACCATCCTATGACCTTCCTAGTTGAAGTTGTTAGTAAACCATTAGTATGTGTTCCACATTTTGCCCATTTGTTCCACATTATGAAGGCGAGTGTTCCTCATTTTGGAGATGGAAGGTTGAGAGCTATGTATATATAGCATTGTTTTTTATATAAATACAGGGTATAACATAACATTTTTTATGTGATTAATATGGGTTAGATGTTTTATGAAGTTGCATTTAAAAGTTAATTGGTTTTAATTGCTTAATTGTTTGTCCTAATAAGGGTACGAATATATTTTTGCAAGATGTCTAAAGAAGGGGTTTGTTCCCTGAAAGCATTTACGTGTTCCTGTTTTGTTTCATTAAATCCTTCTTGCTGTGGTACAGTTGGTGTTTTTCTTTTTCTTTGCTGAAGACATCTCATCAGTTTGAGGGGAAGTCAAAATGATCAACAAAGAACTTATAAATAAAA
Source organism: Protopterus annectens (assembly GCF_019279795.1). Lineage (NCBI taxonomy): Eukaryota > Metazoa > Chordata > Ceratodontiformes > Protopteridae > Protopterus > Protopterus annectens. The sequence goes on along the minus strand of NC_056732.1, from coordinate 851,431,200 downwards.
TCAAATCTTCTTGAGAGTTATCATCCATACAAAGATTAACCACAAGGCACTTTTCATCTATGCTTGATATTTTAGAAGGAATATTCAGCAAAGCTCCAAGTTAATATAAAATAACACAATATACTCATCCCCTGAATACATTTGCCAACATACTGGCAGATAAATACAGCTCAAAATTTACTTCCCAATCTACCTCTGCAGCACATTAGCATGTCTATACCATTCCTGATCTCCTCTAAGCTAGTCCTGAGTGCTCTCTCTAAGTCTGAGAACACTGGCTTCATGGACATGGATAATGTGGCAGGCTGTCTTCTTGCCAGCACCAAACATTGTTTGGCAGGTAAGTTACAAAGTCTATTTAATCTCAGCCTCTCCACTGGATTTGTGCCAGAGGTATTGAGAATGGCTGTAGTCATCCCACTCCATGAAGGGGGACTCACTACTGATACAGTTAATTATAGACCAATAAGTCTCACCAGCTTTATCTGTAAGGAAGCGGAGTACATCATTATGGAACATATTAAGAAGGACCTACATGGTCCTCAAATTCCTGACCCAAAACAGATTGGGTCTGTTAAAGGCAGATCTTGCCTCCTAAACTTGGTTGACTTTTTTAAACAAGTCATCGAGGTATTAGACTTAGACAAATCAATCCACACTGCACCTGGACTTAACCCAGGCCTTTGATACTATACCACAGTCTGGCATTATTGATAAGCTAATTCATTAGTTTTTCTCCCCAGACTCCGCTGAAAATGGACACATTGTCCAGTTGGACTATCTTGACAAACAAATGTTAAATAAAAAATAAATAAAATAAATCCATATGTTAACTGCTGAGTAGCAAACTGGCTCACAAACAAAACCCAATCTATTAGTGTTGGAGGCACATTCTCAGCAAAAACAGTGTTCACTAGTGATGTCTCCCAGGGATCAGTCATGGGATCACTCCTCTTTGGTATCTACTTCTACGACATTAAGATTGACACCAAAGGCCTGTGGTGGATGAGGTTTGATGATGACTGCAAACTTGGAGTTATCATAAATTTCCTAACTAACCTCCAGATTCTCCAGGAGTACATAACACACAATACCAAGTGGTGCTTGGACCATGGACATAAATGAAATGCAGAGAAATACATCATTGTATCATTTGGCAAATTTCTTAAATGCTCACTCTAGAGACTTGCTCGCTTTCATAGACAATGAAATATCCTTTGACCACCATATGTCCACAGCTGTTAGGAAGTGCTTTTATATAGACAGACTAATAACCAGGGGTGTATCTTCTAACTCCAAGAAGTCATCATCCACCTGTACTCCTCTCTTACTAGGCCAGTAATAGAGTATAATTCCCCCTTTTGTATGTACTTGTCTAGTCAGATTGCCTTGCTCAAGACACTGCATTTCCTTACTAACTTAATTAAGGGCATGTCCTTCTTGCGCCACCATGACTGCCTTAAAGTGCTCTCTCTCTTTTCCATTTCCTATCAGTTTCTGAGAGGAGATCTTTGTCTACCATATACAGCCTAACGGATCCAGTCCTATGTGACTTCCTATAGATCCATAAAACTAATAACACCCTAAACACCCATTCAAGAGATCTAAACTTCCATAGATGTTTCATAGATGTATACTACGCTTTCTGCTGGGGCCTTTATAAGCCTAACCATGCATCTCTCATTTAAGAGGACGAGAGTAGAGAAGATTGTAATATAAAGGGAAGTCGAGATTAAATTCATGCACATACTTTGGGTTGAATCAAGTGGTTAACGTCAGATGCTATCTAAAGTTTAAAGCTATGTTTAACTGAGGTTTTGTGACCAAGGTTTTACATAAATTACCCATTTGTTCTTAGTAAAACAGTCAGATGAAGTCTCCAGTCTTTGTACTTCAGAGAGATGAAAACACTTCTGTATCATTTTACTTTGGTATTATTTATAAAGACTTTTATACCGCAACATGAGTAGCTCATCTATGCATTGAAGAGAACTTTTTGTTTATTTGTTGTACAGAAGATCTCCTGAAGCTTTTTGTTGCATTTTTTGTAATTATCTATATCTATAACTATATATCTGTCTTTCTTACTATCTGTCTCCTCTGACTCTCTCTTTCTCTCTCTCTCTCTATAGATAGATAGATAGATAGATAGATAGATAGATAGATAGAAAGATATAGGAATCAGGCAGAAGACTTTGCTATCATTAAGCATCCTTTGGTCTTATCATGTTTGCATTATTTTAATACCCTTGGCTTAGATGCATGCATACAAGCACCTTCATGCAGTGCAGAACATTGTAGGACAGGTGCTGACCATTATTCGCACATTACACCCATGCTTCATGGTCTGCACTGGTGAGATCGGTATACAAGGTATAAGTGCTAATGTTAATTGCTTGTATTACTATGGTCCCTCTTATCCCTATGTGCCTGTACCCTGGGCTTTCTAGTGATTCCAAGAATGTTGTCTGGATACTCTAGACTGAATTTTTGTCATACAAGTTCTACACCTGGGAAATTCACTCCATTGTTCATCATAGTTTGAAATGACACCGGGGCATATCTAAGAGGCCTCTGAGGAATTACTTATACTACAAGTCTAATTTTATCAAATCTTGATTTTAGAATTTATCAAATACACAAAGCCATGTAGATTTTTTTAAATAGTTTCATGTATATTGTTAATATGTCCAAGTTTAGGCCTTTCTGGTTGTTTTGACAGCTTAATTCTCTATAACCACAAATCTAATCAACATACAAATTCACTATGAATTGCATCCCTGGGCAGAAGATAAAGTGCATCTGTGCTTGTTTTAGTTGGCTGTGGCATTACAGAATTATTAAAATGCAATATGTCTGGCTTCAAATTACAACTTGATAGTGAATGCTAATTACTGTGTTATAGCCCTCACTGGTTACTTTTATGGGAACTCGTATACCATTCTAAATTTTGCATCTGAAAAATCCATTGTTTCAAACAAATGTGCATTTAACTTATTGAAAATAACTTCAAAATATATTTTATATAAGGGCACCCTAAGTAAATGAAGAGTCACAGAACTCAGGGGCAAAAGCTGGGTCATATACATTTTTGTAGTTAACATTTTCATAAGTGTACATCTCCCATATTTATAACATTAAAAGTAGGGAATGAAATATTAGAATTCAAACTTATTCATTGACTAGTGTAAAAATCCACATTCCTTGCTTGACCCCAGGTAGCAATCTTGTGATCCTACCAAATGTCCCAACACTAAGGTTAAGCCATAACTACATCATTATTACTGCACACATAAAATATAAACTTGTTAATAATGGCACAGCACAGACACAGTGGCACAACAGATAGCATTGTTGCCCCACAGTAAGAGGTTCCCCTGTTTAATCTGCTGGGGTGTCTTCTGTGCGGAGTTTGCGTATCCTCCCTGTGTTTGTGTGGGTTTCCTCTGGGTACTCCAGTTTCCTCCCATGTCCCAAAGACATGCAGAAGGTAAATTGGCCATAGGTGTGAGTGTGGGTTGTGGATGAACTAAAGCGGCAGGACTAGCCACCTGGTGGTGTAAACCTTGGCTCTAGATGATTGTCACTGTTAAAGTGACACCCTGACCCCATGTGCAAAAATGGGAAAACGGGTTGTGGATGGATTGTTTATAATATGCTTTTCTGTTTTATGCCACCAATATACAAATGTATGATTATAACATATAAAACAAAAATTCAACCCATATTTATTTAAAAGCAAATCACATTGTCTGCCGAGCAGAGTTCAGTGACTGCATTAGGAAATAAATAGTTTAGTTAACTGTAACTTAAAACTCTGGTATATCTAAGCCATTTAATTTATTTTTTCTTATGATAAGTGTGTTGCTGTTTGGAGTGAATCAACTGATGAAGTGCTAGCTGACATTAAAGAAGTTTAATTCTTTTTTTTGTTTTGGTTTACATGCATGAGCAAAAAACATGTTGGTCCAGCGTTGCTTCTTTGTGGACAGATGGAATGTAATCAAATTTTAAATAGGTGTTCTGGCGAAGGTAAGCCCTACTAAAATTAAGAGTTATGCTAAGTAATAAACAGTGCTGCAGATTTGTGGAGGAAACTTCAAATAGGCCTTTCAACTCTGAGGGCATTAATGTGTTTGTAATGCACTGAATGTTGCTACATAGCAGTAATACTACAGTGATCTTACCACTGACATTAATAAGTAGGGGGTTGTGCACTGCGTAGTTGAAGGAAAAGTCACTGCCATTTGGTTTCTCAGAGACAAATACATAGATTTATTTTTTTTTAATTCAGTACCACAAAACATTATAGGTAATTACTAGGCAATCAGTCTATAGACCATTACTAGTCTAGCCAGTTCCATGCAGCCTCAAGGAGTGCCACGTAAGACAGACTAGGTGAGAATCTGAGATGGCCCATCCCATTATCTAGGTTTAAGGTGAAGGTGACAAGGGTGTCAGTCTGTTTGACGTGTTGCTTTCTGGAATCATGTTTAAGTAGTCCATGTTAAGCCATTCACTACCTAGAAATGTTACTGTCGTGGAAAACAAAATGTTCAAGGTGTACTCTATAAGTGTTATGCTTTTTATTCTACAATTTTTGTACACATTTAATAATGCTGAATATTTTATAATGATTATATGGGTACAAGAAGTAAACATAGTGTCAGATGTTATGCTTTTAAAATAATTTTGAATTTGTTTCACATCACGATTTGCTTTGATATGTACTGCTCCAAACAGTACTACTGTTAGTGCATATACTGCAAAATGGTATGACAGCATGATGTTCTCTACTATGTCTACAGTGCAAAACAGTACTTTTGGCACTGAACAGCAGGAATGTGCAGTATTAGTTTAATATTTAAGGGCAGTATTGTGGCTGTAGTAAGAAAATTATACTTCTCCAGCCATCCATTCTGCAATGCTGCATTCATTATAATATGCTCTGTAAACGCAGTGTTATGATCAATGCAGTATTAAAGCAGATTTTTCAGACCTTTTCTATGAAAACTGCATCCCTTCTGTAAAGCTGTGTATTGTGTAAAGCACTGATACTCATGACATATACTGCACAAACAGATATCATAGAATAGCTGTATATTTATTACAAAATGTGTTATGGAAATCATTGTTGTTGTCTGCACTATATTAAAACACACTGTAAGACATTCAGGAAGTTGTCCATCTCTCATCTTTCTGGTTTAAAAGACCACATCTGCACTGGTTTCCCATCTTTCCTGTAACTAACCTACTAGAAAGCACTAGAAAGCCTTAAACTGATACAAGCCTTCTAGCTTAAAAGAGAGACTTTGGTGTGATTGAGTATCAGTTTTCTGTATTTTCTTGCTGTACTTAACTGTTTTCTGCCTAAACACTGATTTTCCAGCACTTATTGTGATTTAAAAGCTTGTTTTTTTCACATATTGTACTTATTTGACTGCCTGCACTTTTAAAAAGTTGTTTTTGTTTAAATAAATTGTTTAACTGTTGTAGGCTACACACTAAAGTGCAATAGCCTTTTCTGATTGCTTGTATTCATTTAAAGTTGTTTTAAGTGTACTTTTTACTGTTTTTGCCTTATCTTTTCAAAAAAAAAAATCTTGTTTCCCGCCTTTCTAAGCTAGTATAGTCCAGTTTTCAGGCTAGTGCTGAATTCAGGGCTGTGTTACAAGTTTCTGAGTTGTCCATACCTTACTTGGATAGAGGGAAGTTTCTCTGTTCACCTGTGAGAGAGGGGAACTTTGAGCAGCCATCTGTTCCTGGAGGAGTGGTTCCAGCCCAGAAATTAGTAGTGTAAAAACTGTGTTTGCACGCTTTTGTGCACCGGGCAGCACCGGTTAGCTAGGGTTAAATTATTCCCGGCTCCACTAAGTCTCCTCTTCAGTTTTTCACTTGAAACTAGTCTAACTCTCAACCTAAGCACTCAGGAAGCATCCTACAGTCCAGCACTTGCTCAGACCTAATAGCAAGCACTAATATACCCAGACACTTGACTGCCCAGCAGGGCAAGGCTCTTTATCCACCCCTCACCAACCAAGCAACTAAGCAGCTCACCCTACTATTCCGGCATGACCAAAGGGCAACTTCAGGTGTACTCTCCAGTCCAGCTGGTGAATCTGGGTATCCTAAGGCAATGTTACAACTACCTCATGTACACAGACAGCCCTCTCCTCCTACCACAAAACACTAACATATGCGAGAGATGCAATTATACAGCCAGACTGGAGGCTAAGGTCTCTCCACCCAAGACTGGAACAGACAGTCATGGGGAGAAGGTTAAAACTTGCACCACACCTCCAGCCTCGCATAGCCGTACTAAACCAGCACTGGCAAAAAATACACATAAATACACAAAATCATACTTGGAGGCTCTAAATAAAAACCTACAAAAGCATCAGAGAGCTCCAAAGCAGACACCCACAAAACCTGCACCTGCCGTCACAAACCAGACAACACATAAAACACAAAATCAATGTCCCGCACAATCACAGCCCTTAAGGCGAAATAACATACCTAACACACTAGTAATAGGTGAGTCAATAGTCAGGCACACTGACGCCACACTCACTAGGCTGGACAAGGAGAAGGTTACTGTTAACTGCCTGTCGGGAGCCAGAATCTGCCACATAACACAAGCACTCAGGTCACTCCAGAACAAGTACAAATATGACTCTGTCATTGTTCATGTTGGTGTGAATGACCTGAGACGTACCTCCGTGGACTACATGAAAAGAGACATGGAAGAGCTCTCTGATCATGTACCCCAGGCAGGTATGACCCTGACCATGAGTAGCATCCTGCCATCACCAAGAATGATACCTCAGTATAGAGAAAAAATTATCAATTTCAACAATTGGCTAAGCTTCTGGTGTCATTCAAAGGGGATCCAGTGTCTGTCAGCCTGGGATGACATGCTCGACAAGCCGCGTTGTTTCGCAAGAGACAGCTTGCACCTGTCACCCCTTGGCTTTCAAATACTGGCCAAGGCTCTTGCTGCCCCCATAGTGCCTTTTTTTGGCAAGGCTCAAAATTCAAACCCACTTCCGTAAACAGCACAAGTAAAAAAATTAGGGTTATGCTACTTAAAGCCAGGAGTTTAAATCTGAAAATGCATGTGCTCGAAGCACTCCTAAGTATGGAGAATGTCGACATCTGTGCAGTAACTGAAACCTGGTTCAAGGCTCCAGAGAGCACTCCAGCACTACTGGGCTATAACTCATACCACACATTTTGGCAACACAACACGGACCGAAACACAAAAGGAGGGGGTGTATCCATATTCATCAAGGATACCCACACCTCCAGGTTAGTGGCGCAGCATGATACCTCTGAGATCATCCATGTGCAGCTAACATCGGGCAAATCTGCAATGCAAATTGTGGCCTGTTACAGATCACCCTCCATGATCCAGGGCCACCACTCCGCCTTTCTGGAGACACTGGAAAACATGAAGATCCTACCAAACACCCTGATATTGGGCAATTTCAATTACCCTACCATTAACTGGGAAAACTACTTGAGTATAAACTCCCAGTCTCAGCACTACCTGGAATTTATCAACTCAAATGCCCTGGATCAGCTGGCAAACTCCCCTACCAGAGGCCACAACATTTTAGACCTGGTCATCACCAACATAGGTGACAGGTGTTCCGTACCGGAGGTCAACCTGTCACTGGTTAGATCAGACCATAAACTAATCACCATGGATGTCCACACCCCACCACCACTCAGTCCAAGGAAACCACAGTGAAAACTTTTCTAAAGCAAACTTCACCTTACTTAAGGCAGAGGTGGTAAGTTTCACAGCCCCCACGCTAAAGGATAACACTGCCCAAGATGCAGAATCCTTTACAATTGCACTCTATGAGCACCTACAAGGATGCATGGATCATTCCATCCCTAGCAAAACCAAGACTCACTCCCCTAAGAGAAGGAAACCAGTCTAGTGGACCCCTGCCATAAACAGGTTATACAACAAAAGGAGGAAACTAGTTCAGAAAAAAAGCAAATCCCAAGAAGGAAAGACATCCCTGATCAGTATCAGTAAGAAACTAAGGTCCCTCATAAAATCATCCAAGGCTAACTTCGAAAGAAAAATAGCCAAGGATTCGAAAGATAACCACAAAGCCTTCTTTAGCTATGTCAAGAATCTAAGTGGCAACTTGCAGATATGCTCTGAGCTAGTGCAAAATAGCACAAAATATACTGAACCTACTGATATTGCCAACATCCTGGCAGATAGATTCAGTGTAAACTTCACCTCCCTCTCACCTTCAAAAGGGCCCACAACAATACCGGAAAAGTGTAGTGTCCCAGAAATCACAGAAGCACAGGTGAAAACAGCCCTTTCAAAAGCCAAAAACATAGCATCAATGGGGCCAGATGGTGTCCCAGGCTGCGTCTTGCACTAACTACAGAACGAACTAACCCCCCACCTATACACGCTGTTCAACCTCAGCCTCTCCACAGGCTATGTGCCCATAGAATGGCGCACAGCAACGGTTATTCCGCTCCACAAAGGTGGGGACACAACTGACCCTGGTAACTATCGCCCCATAAGCCTGACTAGCCCCATGTGCAAGGCTATGAAGTACATCATCATGGAGCTCATTAACAAAGACATTGGGAACCTCCAAACACTTGACCTGACCCAGTTCGGCTTTGTTAAGGGCAGATCATGCCTAATAAACCTGACTGACTTCTTTGAGACAGTCACCAAGGCCACTGATGAGAGAAAGGTGGTTTACACAGCCTACCTTGACCTCGGCTTTTGACACCATTCCCCACTCGGGTATTACAGAAAAACTCACCAGCCTGAACATGAACTCCTATGTCACGAGATGGGTTGCCAGCTGGCTTACAGACTGAACTCACACAGTAAGAATAGCTGGCTCCAGGTCCGACTCTAAACCAGTCACAAGTGGTGTCCATCAAGGCTCAGTTCTGGGACCCCTACTGTTTAGCATATATTTCTCAGAAGTACAGGCAAACACAGGAGGACTATGGCTAACCAAGTTCGCCGATGACTGCAAACTAGGAGCCATAATTGACTCTCCGGCTGACACGGACATCCTTCAAAAAGGCCTTACTGAGACAGACACCTGGTGTCAAAGTCATGGCCTCAAGCTAAATGCCAAAAAATGCATAGTCATCCCATTTGGGAAAAACAAAACACCCATGAATTACCACATAGGCAGCAGCCCCCTTAATACAGAAGAGGTATGGGGACCCAGGTAGATCGTAATCTCTCCTTTGACAATCATATTGCCAAAGTAGTTAGGAAATCCTTCTATGTGGCCCATCTAATTACTAAGGGGTTCGCATCTAGAAATAAAGAGGTTATAGTGCCCCTCTACTCGTCACTCATCAGACCCATCATAGAGTACAATGCCCCATTTGGGATGTACCTCACAAGACACTTCCAACAGCTGGAAAGACCACAAAAGCACCTTACCAAGAGGATTACTGGCCTCAAACATATGTCCTATGCAGCCCGACTAAAAAAACTCTGGCTGTACTCAGTGACATATCTCTTACTCAGAGGTGATCTCTGCCTTACTTACCATATCCAACTCAGAATTGATGGACATGCTCCACCTAAAGAAATCCAAGTCACGGCAATCCACGTGCTCTAGTGAGCTAAACCTCGCCACAACAATAAATAGAACATGCTGGAGGGATAGATTCCTATCACAGAGACTCCCCATGCTTTGGAACAAAATTCCTAACTACATTAGGCAGAGCCCCACACTAACACGCTTCAAGAGAAGCCTTGACGAGTGGATGGGTAACAGAAAATACACCCCTGGGATCACTTCATTGGCTCTGCTTGACAGAGGCTCAGTTAATTAATCAATGGGGTGGCGAAAGCCAACACACTCAGGCTAGGATTATAAATGCCTTCGGGCAGATGGCCTAGTACCTACCTATGAACCTATGAACATGCAGTAGGAAAACTATAGTTTGCTATCTGTTTTGCATTCATCTTTACTAAGCAAAGCTGTGTAATGCACAAAACACTGGCACTGTTAGTACATAACTGGAGAAATGCATATCATGGAATAGCAGTACATTTGTTATACGGTGTGTTACATAAAATAGTGGTACTGCCAGCATAATATTAAAGCAAACTGTCAGAACTGCACTTAGATTTGCCTGCTGTTCGACTGAGCAAGTCACTTGACCAGACAATACTCCAGGTCACCCCTGAAAAGAGACAGTTGTTTCCAGTGGGCATACTGTTTTACAGATGTATAAAGAAAATCTGTATTTCCCCAGTCATTTTTCATTAGTATTCTACTACCAAACCTGTCTTGTTTTGCAAAACAGTGCTATTATACAATGCCTACTCTAAAAACGTGCACGCTGATTGGCCAGCCCAACCAGCGCCATTATTGTAATTATTTCTTTTCTTAAATAACTGCCAGCATTACCCACACCCAGGCGTGGGTTATTGCTATATTATTTGTATGTGCTGAGTAAATTGCTATCATGGAACAGCAGTATGTTTGTTACAATATGGGATGCACAAAGCATGCTATTGTTAGTCTAAAAGTAAACCATATGTCAGACCTGAACGTGGAAATTTACATCTTCCCATTCATTTTGCATCCATCTATACTGCAAAAACCTGTTTTTTTCTGTAAATCTTTGCTAGTTTTACTGTGTATTAAGCAAATGGATACTACTGAAATAGCTATATGTATATTGCAATGTTTGTTGCAAAGCAATGACACAAGCGGTACAGTAAAGCATACAGCAAGACTTACACTTAGAAATCTACAACTGTCCATTCATTTTGCTTTAAACTTTACTGCTCAAACCTGTCTATTATGCAAAGCAGTTCTTACTGCTCAAACCTGTCTATTGTGCAAAACAGTTCTGTTGTTAATCTGTGTTGACTAAATGGATATCAGTACAACAGCACAGTATGTATTGTGAAGGCCATTGCTACTGCCACACTGTAATACTGAAGCATACTGTTTGAATTTCACATAGACATTTGTGTTACTCCATCCATTCTGGATCCACTTTACCATTCAGATCTGTATGCTGTGCACTTCAGTTTTATTGGTTAGCGAGTACTGAGCAAATATGTATCATACATGACAATATATACTGTGCAAGACAGTAAACTGCACACTTTTCATAGTATATCTTGCAACTAGGAAGCATATAATAGTTTTATGTTACTTTAATATGGAATGTACAAGGATTCTGTCTTGAGTGCTTTAATACTGAAATGTAATAAAGTAAATCAATGACGCCAAATAAATTCACCATGCTGTTTCTTTAATATCTATAAAAAGTAATAAAGAACAGAAAATATGATTTTATTATTAGGTACATTATGCTATCATGTGGCTACTAGCATTGTACCAAAGTACATCAAGTCAACCATAATGCAAGCTAGACAAATGGTATACTGTAGTCATTCTTATGCAACAAAAAACTGCCAAGAGCTCCATAGTAGTAAAAAACTCTAATACTAATGCAAAATGTTAGCATTATAACTACCTTGCACCTACTCTGAATATTTTATTATGTTACTTTCATTTTATGTAATAGGGTAAGCATTTACATTCCCATATGCACAAATAAGTTTTAGAGGATAACATAATTTTTAATCAACTCATAGTAGGTCAAATGGCATTAGTCATACACAAGTACTCAAACATCCTAGTCACTGACAGCTGAAAGAAAATGACTTCAAGAACATTGGCGTAATGGTAAATAAGAACAGCGAGATAATATTTAAATACAGGCAGAAATAAGCACCTTGCCAGCACCTCATCCCTAAAGGAATAAGTAATAAAAAATAACAAATAAATGGAGGCATCAACAAAGTACAGCAACAATTGTCCGGTACTTTTCCGTTAATGGGGCAGCAGTCGTCTGGAAACACAAATGTTTCTGCGAAATGTACAGGTAAAAGTTCCTGCACATTTCATCCTAATTACATGTTGACATTTTCAAACAAGGTTCCTATTTCTGAAAGCCCTTTGTCCACCTTTGCAGTGGACATTTTCACCACATGTTGGTATTTCTCCATGGTGTTTGTCCCCATTTTCCTTCTGTGCAGGTTGACAGACACGCCTCACAGCAGTACAAATGTTAACACACTGACTGTTAAACATCAGCTGATGCTGGGAAAGAGGAGCAGTGCCTTACCTTTTCACAATATCACCTCTGTGATTTACACCCTGTTTATGAAATAACAGGCAGTGTTTATAAAAGTGGGTGTACAAGCGACACTGACTTCGGCCGAAATCAGTGACAGTCAGTAACACTACAAGAAGACAGTGAAAATTAACAGCAGAATCCCACAACAAAATAATCAGCAGTCACTTATGAGGAGAAGTCAGTATTACCCTGAGAAGAAAAGCAAAATTCAAAGGAGGACACAAGAAAACAACAAGCAGTACGGACACGTCACAAATTCAATAATGCTGTCAGAATGAAGACAACATGAAAACCAGGAAGAAAGAAGCAGCACTGACTTGACAGCAATGGCACATTTTCCGTGCTGCCCCATTCACAGTTTGGCACCATTTTCAGTCAGTGGCGAGGAGAAATCAGTAATACTGTCACAACTAAAAAGCAAGGCCAAATTTCAAGCAGAACCAAACAATAAAATGAGCACTACTGACATGTGAGAAAATAAATAATCCTGTGAGAAGGAACACAAAATGGAAAGGTCAGAAATATATGCGGCACTGACTTCACATGAAGCACACATTCTGACTGCTGCCCCATTAATGGAAAAGTACCCAGTGTCCCCGTCACTGAAGTATAAAAACAAAGTCCCCTCTCCAACACTGTGATCATTTTATTGTATGGTTCACAGGTCTACATGATAGCAAAAATAAAAAAAAAAGATTGAAGATGTTTTCAGGATTTGAACCACTGACAGTGGTTTCCAGAATTTATTATTGACACCACTACACCAGTGAACAGTGTGCTAGCAGCAGTTTAACTGCAGTATATGCTTTCTGGTCTCACCTTGCTGCCCTTTAAAGTTTATGTTCTTGATATTTTTTGCACCAGTCACTGACTAGGATGTTCAACCATTTGTATATGAAGAAATGCCAATCAACCTACTATGAGTTGATCAAAAGTTACAAAACCATTTGACATACTAGCATACAAATCTAAAATAATATACATTAGAAGAATACGGGTTTGCAATACATTTATTATGCATCCAGAATTCCTTTACATTCCTTTAAAATTATGTTACAACAATTAAAACAGACACTAAGAAATGCATGCACCTTCTTAAAAAAGTTAACAGAGATAATGCTATTTATCATCCTTCTGAAGATTGTATGGTACTTTTCCGTTAACGGGGCAATAGCTTTCTTGGCCTCGATTGTTACCCATACCTTATTCTGAGGAATAGTTTCACAGTTTGATCAGTAACACTTCTCTTTTCCACACAAAAAAGGTTTATAAAACTTCCAATATTGAGATTTCTTAAACATTTTTTTGCATCCAAAACCGAGTACAGATGTTCTGCATTGGCCGTTTGTTCCTCATTTTGAAAGGTTGGGATCATGCCATATTTGCTAAAGTTAAATTTGACAGCTGTGGTGTTTATTAATTAAGTGTGATGGAGTTGAAGCAAGTCTCACTGTTGAAGAACAGTAGTTACTGGGGGTTTTAAAGTCACATTGCTTTTGGAACCATCTGTGGGTGGATGGGCTTAATGGGTAAAGCCTTTGCCCTACACAACGCAAAAAAAATTTTGAATCTTACAAAGGGTAATTGGCTAAGCTTAAAATGGCTCGCAAGGGCAGTTAGCTTAGTACTAAACTATGAACTATGAACTATCTATTTTGGATGTAGAAAAGGTGAGAGCTGGGTGCATTACTTGCAAGAAACAAATGAAAAAAATCCTACTACTGCTTTAGCATGTTGTAATTTTGCTGCAGTTACTAGCGGATCTTTCTTTTGCGCACTCTTTGTGGCTGTCTGTGGTAGACTGTTAACATGCAGCCCACACTTACAGCAAAAGAAGGCTTTTGTACCCAGAAAAATAAATAAAAAGGGGGACTAGCCATCAACCACTCAAGGACTACTCTCACAAGATTCTGAGACAAATCCGGAACTAATCAGGGGCAGTTTTAAAATATTAGTACCCCAAAAAAATAAAAAAAATAAAAAAAGGGCCTAGCTGTCAACCACTCACAGACTACTCTCACAAGATTCTGAGACAAATCCGGAACTAATCAGGGACAGTTTTAAAATATTAGTACCGCTCACGTGAGCTTGTCAGATGTTGACAGAAAAAGAACGATGTGAAGTAATACCTTTTCTACAAAATTAATCATTTTGGGGGGATGTATGAGGGACAGAGCTAAAAATTTGAGCAAAATCAGCGACGTCGCTGACATTCAGGGACGTTTGACAGGTATGCCCCTTAGGCACACACCACTTTTGCATGCTGCTCCCTGCCTAGTTCAGAAATCATGAGCATAGATATCCACTTTTTCAGGCACGGAGGCAGTAGCAACACAATAAAAAGCAGATTTCATTACCACAAAACCGTTAACGAGACCAAGAAATCTGTTGCCCCGTTAACAGAAAAGTACCGATTTTATTAATACAGTACACATATTATAACTTAAGTGCTCTTAATCTATAATTTTGTAATTAACCTTAATGCCACAATTCTTCGCATTATCATTTTTAACTACACTTTGACTTTACTGGTTACACAAAACAGCTGACCAGTCAAAGCATGCAAAAGTAAACAACTTTGAAAAATCATGTTAGTCATACATTTAAACAGTGCAAAAATAAATAAATAAGTAAAAGAATCACTATAGCAACAAGCTATAGCAGCAGCAGAACAATGGAAAGTCTAATATCGGATTCCTTATTATTATTAACTTTACACATTGTGCTGCATTTGTATATTCCAAAAAATGATTGCCTTGTACATTTTAATATTTTTAATATGTATACTATGCCACTGTAAATGTAAGTCACACAAAACTATCCATGTACATTAACAAACAATGATGCCACCAGTTTATTAGTATTACTTCATTTGTGCTGCTGTTATACTCTCCTAAAATGTATTACTTCACATGTATATACTATCCCATTTACAGACCTCTTAAATGCACACAGAATCCTTTCCTCTGCAGATAAGTATTCGTTTTACAATAAATATATTAGAAGGCCACCGTGTTTTTCATTTCCAATAGATTTAATTTCATCTTTAATTCTTTTACATTCCTTTTATTATTCAAAAATTAAAAGTTCACATTTTACAAATCTGTAAAGTTCTTAAAATGTTACAAAGATAAATTAGATAAAAACAAAGAACTCTCAAAAAAGTTAATATGTTTACACATCGTGCAACTTAATTATCTTCTTAAATAGGTGCCACTAATAAACCGTGACTGACCAAGTCCTGAGGAGCTACAACATCACAAGTACCTAAAGTACAAAAACGTGTAATCTCAAAATTATCAGCAGACTCCCTGTACTCCCCCCAGTGTGAGAAGCAAGTCTCTGTATCCCTGAACATCTCATATATACCGACACTGTAGCCACATAAACATGAAGAAGAAAGAAATCTTCCAAACCAAAGGAATCATTGCCGTTGTACTCACAAAAACTGACCCAGCAGTGATTTCCAGCCACAAACAGCCATCAGCATTTTGATATTTGGTGTCTTGTACTTCGCCTCAAGTACCTGATGCTTGGGGAACAGAAATTCTGTAACTAGTAGGGGATGCCACTTAAATAACAATTAAAAATAGTTCTAGCTATTATTTTACCATTAACTTTTTTCAGTGCTTTTTGGCCTTTACTAATTGCGCAAAACAAGACTGATCAATCATGCCTTCCAAAGGTAAATGAATTTGAAAGTAAGCAGTGTTGATGGTACTGTTAAGGAGTTTATTTAGAAGGTAGACATCCCAATGGCAATGGCACCGGAGCACAGTAGGGCAGCATGGTAGCACAACGTATGTTATTTTTTTAAAAGAAGTGATGTCATATGCAATAATGCTTTATAGATCAGAACCCATTCCAGAACAGTTTGGCAACAATCTAGATCACCATCACTGACAAAAGCTTCCCCAGATACTGGCATATTTGGTAGCGAGCAACCTGACTTACTGCAGCAGCAGAAAGTTGAAATAATACAAAGAGCAGTCATGGAACTTAGTAACTAATACATTTCAATTGTGTTTAGTGCATATCAGTAATATTACTTTTTACAAAACACTAATCAGTTCTGATATTTTACAGATCCAGCAGAAATCAAACAGAATAGGTAGGCATGTTCAAGATGCACAGAAGACAAAAATAATGTTATTCTATGTAGGGGTGCAGTGGATAGCGTTGTCCCCTCACAGCAATAGGTTCTCCAGTTTGATTCTTGGATGGGGTGCCTTTTATGCAGAGTCTGCATACCCTCGCTGCGTTTACGTGGGTTTCCCTCTGGTGCTCCGGTTTTCTCCCACATCCCAAAGACATGCAGCAGGTGGACTGGACACTCTAAATTGGCCCTAGTTGTGAGTGTGTGTGCAAGTGTGTGGTACAGATGAACTACCACAATAGGGCTAGCCACCTGGCAGTGTAAACCTTGGCTCTAGATGATTGTCACTGTTGACGTAACACTCTGACCCCATATGCAAAAATGGGAATAGGGGTTGAGGATGGATGGATTGTAATAGGTCTTTCAATGTACATCTTGTTATAGCACTAATTTAATTATCATATAGACTGTAAGTTTGTGGTACTTGTTTTATATCATATCCTACTGCATATAGATTGCACTATTGATATGCCCATTTACTTGTATTATGCAGTTTAAGTCTGACTTTGTATGACTTGGTATTACTTGTAAAATAGTTGCATGTTGACAGGGTTTATTAAAAGTTATTTTTCTTAAAAAATGATAATTACTGCAGTAATGCTGCTATTGTTCCAGTGATGAAAGGTATTTGTTTTACTTTTGTTAGAGGGTTGCCATATAAATGCAACACAAATATTTCTATTACTTGAGGACTATAGTGCTGCTCTTAATACAAAAGTGGTGCAATATATGCAGTATTAGTGATACCAGAAAAATATCTTTGCTTCATTTGCCTTGTAGTATGATGCATTAGTTCCACGGTCATTTGTGTCTTTCACTGCAATATTTAAATGTGCAAGTAGCATTGTTTGTTTATAGCTTTGCAAGTTTTGGTTGGTCATTTTTGTTTTAAGGTGAAAGGTCATTTAAATAGATATAATGAAAATACTGCTGCTGTTTGAGTGATAAAAATCTATTATACTTTTGTCAGAGTACCAGTAAGAATGCAGCTTCAGTCTTTCATTCTTTGCCCACTATACCTCTTCTCTTACTGTGAAAAACAATTATGTATTTCAGTTTCTTAACATGGATGCAGTAAAAATATAGTGCTACTATTTCTATTGAGTGTTCAATATGTAGATTTCTCTAAATATACCTTATTGAAAACACAATATATAGTACACAAAACATAATTTAAAGTGTCACTATTATTGCAACTCATTGCGCATTATTGAATTAATGAATTACATTTTCTTTATAGCAAAAGTACAATGCATTTGCAGTCCTGTTTAAATATACTAAATTTGTAAGACACCATACAAGCATTATGCAAAAAATTAGTTTGAATGTGATGGTATTATTGCAGCTTACTGCAAAGTATTGGATTACATTTCCTGTTTGCCACAAAAGGAATGCAACTATTCTAACACATAATGTAATATTCAATTCAAATACAGCAGACTGGAAAAATGTGAGTATTCAGGCAGAATGTTTGATTTAATACAGTGAGAGTGTTGCTCTACAGATAAGACATGGAATTCTTTAGTAATATTATTACTGTTTTTCCTTTGATAAAAAAAACACATGTATTTACTTTTCTTTCACAATATATTATTGTATTTAAATTCAGTTTTGTAACATTGTTGTGGTAAGACTGTAACATCTTTATAGTGCATGGAGTGCGCTGATTGCACTCCAGTGTTCAGAAAAAGACAAACCAGTTAAGCACCAGAATGGCGCACAACTCAACCTTAACAAATGTTAAGCACCCCCTGTGAAAGTTCTTAAGGTCAAGTCCCATGCTAGACAATAAAGTCTGCCTATACTGACTAGCAAATAGTGGCAGAATAAAACATTTGTTTCTGGCTGCTGTCCATACCCTTAACATATCCCTAACTTCCTGTAAAAAATTAAAAAGAGATTTCCTAGAATAACAAGATGTGTGATTGCCTGTTAATCTCAAGAATGTGAACACTGAAACTCAAATGTATGTCATTACTTAATTAAACAGAAACATTTTATTCACTAACTATCTCTATTACAAATCCCTCTCTTCCCTCAATTTTTTCTCATCCTGACCTCCTTTTGTCCTTACTTTTATCTTTTTCTCTCTCCTCTTCCTCACTTTTACCTTCATTCTCCTCTTCTTTAATATAATTGAACAGAAAGTGAATACTTAAGCAATAACCCACCGCTGGGTGCGGGTAATGCTGGTTTTACCCACGGTTGGTGTGGTTTGGTCATGAGGGTGAAGCCCTCATGACCAAACAAAGTCAAACATGGGTAAATCCAGCATTACCCACACCACACCCAGCCGTGGGTTATTGCTATTATACAATGGTGTTAGTTTTGTGTTGTGTTATGTTTGTGCTGTTGTTATTTAGGTTTTTGTTTGCATTAGTCTGTATTCTTCCACTTTTTATGAGATAAAATAGTCCAATACTTTTTATTATTTGTTTGTTTATTTACTTATTTAATGCTGTTTGTTTTTTTTTGAACACTGTGTGGGTTTCATTTAACAAACAAATAAAAATGATTAATACACTTACAGTCATTTACTTTATGAAATGCTTAAAAATTCAACCCCTGTTATTATCTTAACTTTCTTTGTCAATAGTACCGATATTTAAAATATCCCTGATTTGGGACTGTAACTTCAAGGGCAGAAATAAGAGACAGTTTCACAGATTACTGTCAGTTAATAGCAAGCTGGAGTTAGGGAGAAGCGGTAATCAGCTCTTGCCAGTCACGCATTTAACTTCATGCAAAAAATAAAAAATACAGTGCAACCACTTCCGCTGCTGATTCACAGTATACTATTTTGCCTAGGCACCGTGAGCAATTAAATAATAGTAAAACAGTATAGTATTTACTGCTAAACTTTTCCTCTTTGATTTAACTGACAAGGAACATTTTCCTTCATTTTTATTACAACCTTCCATACTTACAGCAGCATAATTGTACTGATGTGTGAGTTAAGATTATAATTGCATGTTTCCCATCATGTTCCTCATACTTTCATACATCTCATCTGTTACTGAATTTCATATAAGTTGCCGCAGCTTACTACGTTAGCGGATGTACTTTTTTACTTCGTTATGTTGGATTTACAATGTACACGCCTGTTGGATTAGCCAATCAGCATGCACGTTTCTCGACTTTGCCAAGTTTCCATTGTGTAATAGATGAGTACTGTAAATTACGATATTCCTGTCATGTCTTTTGTCATTGTACAAAAAAATCTCACTATGTCTATTTTTTATATATTATTTACTATGTTTGAGCTTTTCTCCCCAGGTCTCCATTGAAAATGGGTTCTGCCCTGTCTGACTTTCCAAACAAATGTAAAATAAATAAATAAATAAATAAAATATTAAATTATTTAGTGACTTCAAGTCTTGGTGGTTCATCCAAAAAAAAAACACATATTTTATGAGGAACAGACCAAAAATATGAAGCAATAATCTGGATGTCCTGCAAAAATCTAGACAGATGAGCTGTATGGAGGCAAGTGTCAACATAAAGGACTACATTACACTACCTCTCTTGACAGCACTCGCTAAGTGTTTTACGACTTTGAAAGCTAAGAAAACACTTATCAATTTTTTCCCCTTTAACTTGTAGTACATGCAGCAGATAAAGCTACGTGCACTATAAGGAATTATGATCATCTCACTGATCACAACCCCTTATTATGTGTTCTTAACATGGATGCCAAGATTCACCTCTTGAGCTTTGCTCTTGAGGTGAATTTCTTGGAATCCATGCCTCAAACACATTATAAACTGGTTATGATCGGTGAACTGATCATAATCCTCTATATTATTACCGTTCATTGCTAGGTATGTTGTTCTAGTTAAATATAACATATCTTAACACTGCACAAAAATACTTTAAATATTTTGCTGCTATTGCGACTCATTGCATTTTATTGAATTGCATTTCCTTTATATCAGCAATAGAATACTACACTGTTCAATGTTCAGTAAAGTATGTCAGATTGGAAATAAAACACTACATTCTGCGGTGTTCAGTTAAATATAGCAGATTAACACTGACACTAGTCCAGCATGGATTTCCATGGTATGTTCAAAGATCATAACTGGTATCCTCAGAACTGCAGAAATTTAAGTGCAATTATCGTTTTATATATATATTAAGATGAAATTGCTGTATCAAAGAGTATCTCTCATCTCTAAGGTCCAACAATATTGGACTTAGTGCATCTCATCAATGGGGGCATAAGCAGCCGCACTCCGTGCACACATTTTGGGTGCAAGGGGACTTGCCCCCAGGGGAAAAAACTTTAAATGTGTAACAGTGACTTTTGAAGTCTACTGCTACTTGTGTCAAATCACACTTAAATTTTGTAGTTTTAGGGCTCTCATTATCAAGTCTTGAACATCCAGTAGAGAATCATACAGTATGGGTAAGATTTCCTATTGAAGCCTTTATTACTGTAGTACTTCATGGGATTACTCAAACTAGTGCCAGTATTTTCATGGGTATAATTTCCTACTGAAGCCTTTGGTTACTATAGTACTTCCTGTGATTACTCAAACTAGTGTCAGTATTTATTTATTTATTTAACATTTGTTTACCGGGAAAGTCCAACTGGGACAGAGCCCATTTTCAGCGGAGGCCTGGGGAGAAATGTCCCAGACACATGTCTTTGGAATGTGGAAGGAAACCAGAGCACCTGGAGAAAATGCACGCGAACACAGAGGACATGCAGACTCAGCACAGAAGGTACCCCAGCTGAGAACTGAACCAGAGATCCTCTTGCTGTGAGGCAACAATGCTAACCAGTGCACCACTGCACCACCCACAACATCCAGTATTTCCATTCCTTGTGCAATATGTAGTTATACTTAAATTGTTCTTCCTGTAGTGACTGAAAAGGGTGTGTTGAGCAGTTCACTTCTCCGTTACCAAACCTGAAATAAATAAGTAAACAAATAAACACATAGGCTCTACTAGGCTAAAGCAAAAACTATGGATTGTGCAGTATGCATTTTTTTAATTAGACCCCATTTATAAAGCACTTTATGTATTGCACAAAAATAGTTTAAAAGCTTGCTACTATTGCATCTCAAATGTGTTACCAAAATGCATTTTGTTTACAGACAGAGTACAATGTGATTATTCTAATACACTGTGAAATATTTAATTCAGCTATAGCACATTGGCAAGTACTAGTGATCAGAAAAAATATGAATAATGATACAGTATTGCTGTTCCTCTACATGGGAAACTTTTAGTAAAGCATTTACTATTATAGTAATACTATTGCACTTGCTGTGTTAAAGATATATATAGTGTTTTCTGACAAAGATTCAGCTAGAAAAAAGTGCCATTATTTTAGTTCATTACATAGTGTGTAATCAAATACATTAGAAAAACATGTTTAAAATACATTCTTTATATACTGCACTGTTTTTGCAATGAGTGCTACTTAATAAATTATACCAAGTTTACACTAAGAATACAATGATGCTATTCAAATACATTATGGAATATTTCATTTTGCCAAAGTTAAGTAGATTGGCACAATAAATTAAAAGTACTACATGAAAAAAAATTCCTAACATGCTTATAGAGTTTCAGCAATCATATCATTGTATTTACGCATTGCATTTCACAATACTCTCATCACATCTACTGCAAGTTTACACTTATACCTAATCTATTTTTCTCTTTTCTGCAGAGCTACAATAAGAAAAGAGAAACAGTTAGGGTCATCTCCATGTTCAGTAGGAGCTACTCTAGAAAATGTGGGAGGAAATTGATAAGCCAAAATATGATACTGACAATACTACATGGGAAAATGAGCAATGGCAGAATATAGTTATGTCACTGAGAGAGCAGCTTTATATTATTTGTTTATTTACACTTTGTTGACCATGTTAGTCTCACTAGGCCATTAGTCACTTTTCAGGGGAGACTGGAGGTGGTATTTATACTATCTAGGGGAAATTTGGCCTGATCACAGCGAAACTTGCCATACTCCCTTTGATAAATGCTGTGGGATCTTTTACATCCAGCTGAGCTACCACCAACTCAGACAGATGTGACCTTGGTTTGAAATCTCCCAAAGGATGCAGTCCAGCACCTTGTTATGCTGCACTCCAGTGTCAATATTAACAAATGAATCCAAACACCTGAGGTGAGAACAGAAACCACAGCCTTCTGATCTTTAAGCATAATAGGTATAGTGTACTACCTGTTGACCCACTGACACTGCAAATTAAAAGTAATAGCAAAACATTAAATGACCTTATCAGTGCTGGTAACAGATGTTTGAGGACCACTGATAGTACAGTTTCTGGAAATGCAGAACAGGTTCTCTTACTGCCTGGAGCATTTGAAGAACTAGAAAACAAAGCAAAAAAAAAATCATTACAATGAACTTCAGGCTGCAAGTGTAGTTAGGAAACCCTGATATACTTCAAGAAAAAAACTAACTTGCCTTCAACTCTTCCTCGCTATCCAATCAGGCAGTGAGTCAGAAATTTACCAGGTAGGCAAGTGATAGGTAACATAGTCAAAAAATATATAAAAAGGGAAAAATGGAAACAAATACATCTTTTGCAACATCACATATGACACTTCTACTTCCACACACACAACCACTAAATGCTCCTTCTGCATTACACTCCAGTGTTCCCCACATTCAACCCTCAGTCACACATACCAAATATACCACCCTGTCTCAGATTTCGGCCTGGAGAGCCCATGCTAATGACTTACCATGGCATTGTAAAAAACGTGTAATACTAAAACCTATAGCACTAGTATGCACACTGTGAATTCATTTAACTTTAATATGCTTATTACATGTATTTATCAATGATTATACAAATGTGTACATACATGTTTTCAATGATGTAATATTTTAATGATGATGTATTTATACAACGGCAAAATACAGACTGCTCTGTGTGTCTAATCAGTACACGGGTCTACTTCAAAATATTGAATTACTTTAACATTGAACTACAAAACATTGAGACCATAACATCGAAAATTCAGAACACTGAAAACTTAGAACATCGAAATTACATAACAATGAAAATTTAAATTGAGTCTTATATCATCGAAAGTGTTACATGTTATGGTTTAAAGTGTTAATGTTGTGGTATCACTTAAAGAAGTTGTAGCATGTATTAAACAAACATGGCAGATGGTATGTTTTGCGGTTTAAGAGAAGCTCTCAGGTTGCATAGTAAAAGTTTATCAGATAAAGGTTAAGCATTGCTGTCTTTGAGTGATGGATTTATTATTTTGAAAGAAGTCATATTAGTGTTGTGGAAAGTGATGAGATAAGTGAGAAGGGGAGTAAGCTTTTATTTTGGCTGTATGTGCATGTTGACAAGAAAATAGAGTATATTGCAATACCGTGTGGAATGGGAAATTTACCTTGTCTCCACTATAGTGCCATCTTGGAGTTGATACATTTAATTTGCAGGGGGGGTGGGGGTGCAACCCCCCACATGGGGGGGTGCAGGAGGGCTTGCCGCCTGCGGAAATGTTGAAACAAGTGTGTCTGTCAGTTCTGTTATGTTTGAGGTGGAGGGGGTATTACTAATTTGTGCATTGTAACATTCGATATTATGGGATGCAATGATTTAAATTTGCAGTATTATGTGGTTTCGATGTTCTAACTTTTCAGTGTTCTGAATTTTTGATGTTATGGTCTCAGTGTTTTGTGGTTCAATGTTATAGTAATTTTGAAGTAGACCCCAGTACACAGACACACATGTATGTATATAATGAGTGTCTCATGAATGAGCAAACTGACAGTTGAGAGAGTCCAAAAAATGCTGACCTTTTTAGATCAAATCTAAAAAGATCAAATAACTTAAAAGTAAAAAAAAAACAATATTTTTTTGCAAGAGGGGCAAGCCCCCTGCACCCCCCACAGCCTCTACTAATGATATATATATATATATATATATATATATATATATATATATATATATATAGAGAGAGAGAGAGATAGAAATATAGATTTATAGATATAGATATACTGTATAGATGTATATTTTTCTATATATACATATACCAACTCCAAGACAGCACAACAGCGGGGTAAAGGTAAATTCCTAGACTACTCCATTCTATAATCTCACACCAAAAGCAGATGAAAGTCTGAAAAATAAGCCTGTATGTGTGTTTGCTCTTATGAACATTCACTCTTACAGATTGCAACCGTACAGATAGATAGATAAAGAGAGTGTTTAAACATTATTAACAATAATGTTTGCATTTAGATTATTATGTTTATCTTTACCTTAATCTACTCTGTTTTTTTCTTTTCTTATAATGTTCTCTTTTATTTAAATATAGTTCCAACACTGACACACTTGAAGAGTGACGTTTTCAAAATAATGACTTTAGATAAAAGAGAAATAAACTATTTTAATATATCTTGATGAAAGAAGAATGATGCTATAATTTCTAGAATTAAAAATACATTTGTAACTACACTTTGTGTTTTTTTTAATCACAGCCATGTATTATGTTTTATTTAGTGTTAGCTTCCATATAATTACTGAAAATACTGTGTTGTGTCTGTCTCTACAAGTGATTTAAAATTCAGGTATTCATATTATGTCACATTTCCAATTGGGAAACTATCCCTGGGATACAGAAAGGTTACTGCTAGTGGTAAACAGGGCTTACTGCTGGAGGTAGCCATTTCTGATTCAGAGACAGCCCTACTACAATGCTTCTTTGGTGGCTGTCACTCTAGCTTGCTGTAAATGCTGATGAGACATTCCAGAGGGTAGATGGACAGCATATATTAATAAATAAGTAGTGTGGCTAGAATGGGGTGAAACAGACAGCCATCCAATGTGCAAAGTGTTAAAGTTCACACTTGGTAGATACCAACTGGTCTCCACTGCATTGCATGCATTTGTGGCCAGAACTGAAGCGCTTAGCGCCCTGTGTGTGGCATAAACAACTGTAGCAGCTTTTTGCTGCTAAGTTTAAAAGGAAAGAAAAGTTCTTGTTTTTTCATTTAGAGCTCAAGTGATTTAGCTCTCCATGAGTGGCATAAACTGTTGCAACTCCTTGCTACAAATATGGCCAGCAGTTGATACAGTTTGAAAGAAAAAAAAAGAGAGATTTTTTTCCCTTAGAGTTGAAGTGCTTTAGTGCTCCGTATGTGCTATAAAATGTTGCAACTGTCTGTAGTTGTTACAGTTTAAAAAGAAAGAAGAGCTGTTTGTGCCAGTGTATGTCAATGACTATAGAGACATAGGTGTGGGTGGTCACAGTAGGGAGTTACATATAGAGATAAGTGGAGTAGGTGTGTGTGTGTGTGTGTGTGTGTGTGTGTGTGTGTGTGTGTGTGTGTGTGTGTGTGTGTGTGTGTGTGTGTGTGTGTGTGTGTGTGTGTGTTTGTGTGTTTGTTGGGGGGGCTTCCATACCCCTCATCTCTCCCTAGATTAATGAACAATAGCTATAATAAGGGGTTTGGCACTAGACATCAGCAACACTTATTAAATGTTAATTTAACTCACTTAAAAAGTTAATAGAGTGATGGATTGTGCATCAAGAAGCTGCAGCTGAATGATTACAACTATGAAACTCTGTTTGGCATTACTGACTGCATTCATTCCAGACAGGAACATTACAAATTAAGAGACAAAACCACAGTTCTATTAAATCAGGGGTAGATGAGAGGTAGGTGTGTGTGTGTGTGTGTGTGTGTGTGTGTGTGTGTGTGTGTGTGTGTGTGTGTGTGTGTGTGTGTGTATGTGTTTGAATATTTGTGTGTATGGGGGTAGTGAATGGGGTGCCTGTGCCAACACAATGCATGGGCCACCAGCAGACACTGAAGTGCTCTTAGTGCTTGTGGTCATCACCGAGTGATTCATAGACGTGCAAATTATCAGCTACTGAGATTTCTCCTACATTGTAGGTAACATGTCTCTCTATATCACTCGTTTTCATTGCATTAAAGGGTCCTTTTTTCCGTAGCCTTCCTGCTAGAAGATGGGCTTTTTATAAATTCTGTTCTACATTTTCCTTTTGTCAATTCTGCATTCCTATGAAGAGAAATGTAAAATGTTATGTTTCCACTTGTGAAATCCCTCTGATCCCAGTGGATATGCCATATCTGTTGCTAACAATATGTGCAATGATTTTAATATATATATATATATATATATATATATATATATATATATATATATATATATATATATATATATATATATATATATATATGTATATAAAAACACTACAGTGGTGAATGTCTTTGCATGTATAAACTTTACAACAATGTAAAGACCTATGACAAGGCTTTTCTTCAGGAAGAACGCCTAGCAGACAGTCTTGATGAACCATTGATAGATAATACCTTCAAAATATCAGCTACTGGTAACGAGTGTCTTTACACTGGTCAGAAGTAATTAGTTCATGGATATCATGCCTGATGCTTTCAGTGAGTCAGTATTAATTAGCAATAGACTATTTCAGGAGGAATCCTAAACTTGCATAATGGTAAAGTACATTCTGAAGGAAGGAATACTTAGAAAAATAAATGCAATGTACAGCGGTCACTGATGTATTAAAACAGTAGTAAATGTCAGATTTCAACACTGTATTACTTATTATAGTGAAAGTAATAATATTGAATAAATGTAGTAGCTTCGGGAATATGCCTGGTTTGCTAAAGAAATTGAACTTTGAAAAGGTGACATTTAAAACATTGTAAGTACTCGCTGTTTTAAAGAGTGTTCTGAATATTCTAATCACTTTTTTTGTAAGTCTGCCGCTGAATATTACATCAGACTGCATTGGCAGTCACTGCATACCATTTGATTTTCGACATTATTTGTTTAATATATCATGTATTCATTTCTGCAGAGCTTTTGAAATACTTCATCTGCATTTGAAAAACTACTACAGTACCAAATTTTGCATGCCACAATCATTTTAAAATACTCTTGTTTTACTTCTCTTGTTACCATAAGGTAAAATGCAAAGGCTAATCCATGAGGTCTGAAATACATGAATGACGTAGATTTCTTCCTTTATGCTGTTGCTAATTCCTCCAGATTAAGCTTTCTATTGAAAATGAGGTTCAACGTACCCCTCAAAGCATCCTGTACAATTATATTCAAATGCTAAATTACTGGTGCCCTGTAAGTCAACACTTGTTATCAATGAAATTACTTTTTTGTTAGCTTGTATGTTTAAAAGCACAGTGACAGCTAAAATTGCTTCTTTAAAGTTTAATTGTAGGTTAGCCAGTACTAGCAATGAAATGTTTATCAACAGACTTGTGACAAAAATGTTGAATGTCATTTCAAGGACAACAGCTGCTCTTAACTATGGAAGTTAACTACAGAAGGGCATCCATCCTTCTGGGCTGACTTCCAAAACTTTACAGGCATTCTTAGAGCAATATTACTTTCCTGCAGTTGTCCTGGAGGTTAATTCAATGGGCATCTAAAAGGGAGAGAACTCCACACCGTTCACATTATTTATTTATTTTGTTTGTTTGTTTTTTTTGCCACAAGTAGCAATCAGTCATGATTTATCTGGCCATTGTAACCTATTTCCAAAGAACAATAAGTACCCAGCTTGGGAACAACTTTTATTTCTGAAATACTAAATTTGCATGCAGTCTTACTATTATTAGAATTGGAATTTATGTGTGGACCGCTATTGAAATCCCTGGAAAAACTTACTAAGTATGTCTGTAGAAGACATAAGCCACATAAATATTAGTATTTGATGCGCCTTTTTTTGTCTGTGCGAGACCCACCAAGTCTCCACTCATAAGCATTATTAATGGGCATGGGGTTTGCAGGCCTTCCTCAAACATAAAAAGGTAGTAATAGTGCAAGTGATATCTGTCCTTCCTAGCAAAGAACCATCTATAAGCTTCCATAAATAAATAATAATAATAATAATATCTCTGAGAAGTATAGGTCAGGGCAAACTAAAAAGCTACAAGTGAAAGAACCGGTGGGCAGAAAGAGAAAAGCTGTAGCAACTCTGCAAATTGAGTCAGTGTCTGAAAATATCAGCTCCAGTATGATAACACTGTATCTGCTTTCCTTCACATGGCCTGGTTCAGCTGCATCCTCATCTGGCCTGACCCTTTTGGAAACAGACACTGGGGCTTCATTTTGCATAACTGACCTGTCCTTTGATGAATTGAGTACCCTTTCAGGCCAGATGCTGATTTCCAAGTATTTATGATCAAATCCACCTTTTGCAAATTTCTGCTGCATTATCACAAGGGTTTTCCCGTCAGGATATCCCAACTATTTTCATGCATGCTATCCGAGAAGGCTCACTGCTTATCAGGCTTTTTGAACAAACACCTTTCTATGCTTACCTTATTTTGAGGGTTAGACACCTGCCAGACCTCTCCACTGTCCCTAATTTGGAGGAATGTTCCTCTCTTCAGGCCTGATTTACTCCTGCACACAATGCACCTATTTGTGGAGGTATCTCCCTATTTGCAAGCTTGATTTACCCCTTCACACAGTCTTCTGAATCTGCCCATCATCACTGGTGATTTTTAAAGCTGCCTAGTACATAGCAAACCCCACTACATGACCAGTATACTAGTGGTACAAATAAATGTAAAGAAAAAAGACACAAATCTTACATCTCCCTTTTTCAGATACAAAAATAAATGACCCTGTGTGGTAGAAGTTTGCAATACAGTTCATTAAAGTCTGCATATTTTACAGTGTCTCTTTGATAATGTGCTTATATTTTTTCTATCATTTTTAAATGTGTTTCTGAGTAGTATCCTGTATGGTTGATGGAAGTGGGACAAGTTATGTGCTATTTGATATATAGGTGTTATGCTATTAGATATCCAGATTTTGGGTGCACATCTCTTCTTTTCAAGGGCCTTTGTTTCAATTTTCAATGTCTGCAGGCTGAGAGGTATGATGCCTGCTCCAACAATATCTGCCCCAACATCTGCTTGTGAAGGAGTAATGGATGCCTGATGAAGAATCATTCTTCAAACACCCCAGCCTTCAATGTCAGGAGTGGCTTCCCTAGCAAAGAGAAAGACAGAATATATTTCCCCAATTTCTCAGATTCTAACCTTAATGAAGACAATTGATGTATTCAGTACAGATCTCTTCACATATGGGCTACAATACTGACAACCAAAGGCTGCCATCTTATTAGGCTCACCCACAGAAGACATCTAATTTGGGTAGATGCTTACTGTTATGAAGAGCACTTAAATGGAACTGAAAAGATGTGTCAGAGTCACTTAAGAGATGCATAGACCTCATTGGAGTAGAGGGACTGCGAACAACAGCTGTCTCCCCTCTATTCTAGGCCTTTAAAGGGGTTCCTATCGCGTGATCGAAAATTGTAAACGGTGAACACGTATTGAGCGAACCCGATTGGTCGAAATGTCGCTCGTGTAACATGGAAATCGCCATAGGGAATATTTTCCCTTTACTTCAATGCAGTGCGATCTCGGAGTAGGAATATTTAAGTAGCAGAGGTGTGGGGGGTGCAGGGGGGCTTGCCCCCTTGCCCACAGCATTTAAGTAAGTATAGTTTTTGATTTTTATTTTTTTATTATATTTTCGAAATTTAAACATTGCTCATATGGTGTCGACCATATGGTGTTCGATGTTTGAAACTTTTGAAAATATAATATAGACCCCTTTAAAGATACCTTTGAAATGGCTTCCTTAGAGCCTGACTCCCAGTCTCCAACTCCCAAAAAGCCAGATAGACGTTTATGGGGTGCAGGATATCTGTAAATGTCTGCATAAAAAACTAGTGGCTGATCCCACTATGATTTCCTTAGATATAGCCATACTGGGCTCCAGGATTCAACATGCTCCCTAATGATAAGGACAACAGAGTATTAGATTTGGGGAAAACTTGTGTTTTTTTTTTTAAATACCAGTGCAACATTCTGAAACAGACCAAGGATACAATAGGAGAGATCCTTAATGAGGTCATGAGAGACAGGATTACTAAAGTTAACAAGGTAGCACTTAAGGTAAAAAAGTACACCAGGAAGTGTAGATATGGTGCAGAAGATACAGGGAATATAACCGAGCAACAGGGATAGCTATATGAGGGTAAGTCAGTTAAAAATTCATCCAGTGCTCAATGATAAAGGGCAACTGTTTGAAGCTTTTCTGGATAAGAACTTGTCTGGACCCCCTTCCCAGGAAATGTTATGAAACTCCTGGAGAAAAAGAAACTTATGACATCAGACAAGGAATCATTCACCTTTTCACCCAATGTCCTACAAAGCAATGGCCTTTTTGTAGAAAACAATCAAATGCTGACCGATTTAACCATAAAAGGATTGTAGAAAAAATCAAATAAAAAAAGAATGCAGAGGTACATGAAGGCGACAAAGTAGAGGGAGGAGGTAAAACTTCCTCACATAATGATAATTAGAGATATTGAATTTACTATCAAATTCCCCTCTCCCTTCCCCCATTTCCTTCTCCCTTTACTCCCTCCAGATTAATTTTCTAAGGGGATGTTTTTAACTACTTTAAGGTAGATTAGTTGATCCTAACCTTGGGTAAGTGGGCAAGGGGAATGATTTCTTCAAGCTACCAAACAGAATTCAAAGCCTTTGCTCCCTTCCTCAGAATAATTCCCACATTCTAGGTCAAGCAGTGCTGATGAAGGTCATTCCAAACTAGTTTACCCCTTGCACTATGGAGCCATAGAGAAGGTCTGTCTGGAGGATCAGAAATAGGGAGGGAGAAAAATAATTTTTATTTCAGGTTATGTCCATTTCTTCCATAAATATGATCCTTGGAGGTTTATATTAGAGTTATCCAGACTGAACACATTTCTGAAGTTAACAAAATTCAAGATGCTGCCCATGTAAATATTGGTCCTCATCTTTTTACCACAGACCTGTTTAGCAGATGATGCTAGAGAAGAAGAATGCATATCAATACAATACCAACCACAAAGAGCACAGACAATCCCTGCAGTTCAGGGCAGGGTATGCACATTTTCACTTTCAAAGCCTTTAATCTGTCCACTGTGACCAAAAATGCTTACCAAATTTTTATATCAGTGTTTGTCCACCTCAAGATTAAGATGATCCATATTTAGCCACAGTTACATTTTATTCAAGTCACTTCAGCACAGGTAATAAAAAGTGTTCAAGGTTATCCATTTACATGTGTCGGTGATTTGCCTGACTCCAACAAAGATATACATCTTTCTGAGAGTCTTGCTGGATGTAGAGCACAGAAAGATGCTCCTATATCAAGAAAACAGGGACATTCAATTGGAGAATTTCTTTTCAAATCTGAATCAGAAGACTGGCACATGTTAGCGTTGATGCTCCTGAAGACCATGGACCATATGTTAGTCTCTACTGCTGCCTTTAGCCAGCATACACATGAGGAAGATACAGTGTTATGCCAAAAGCTTGGGGGATTAATATAGTCACCCATTGAACAAGCCCCCTAATTCCCCCCATAAATAAAGAATTTCACTTAAGGAATGACCTTTGTAGTCCAAGAAACTCCCCAAACTCTGATCCAGAAAGAGATACCTATACTATTCAGCTCAAGATGCAGGGCACGTCATTCATAGATGGCACAAAGTGTCTCAGCCTAAAAGAGATGATGGCCTTTACTGCAGCCCTAAGAGTCTGCAGAATAGTTTGGCAACCAGGGACACTAAACGTGATTGCAGACAACAACATGGCAATGTGGTATATAACCAAGTAGTGGAGTACTCATTCATGCCAGCTGTGCAGGTGACAGCATGGAGCAAAGTCTCCCAGCTATGCATCAATTTACAGGCTTTTCTATATTCCTTCAGACATGAGTGCAATAAGAAGCAAGGTGAGCAGGTCCATACCAAAAGCCATGAATGAAGGTTGGATCACAATATATTCCAAAACTTGATGGAGAGGTGGGGATCCCCAGTGATACACTTATTCATCTCAGAGAAGTCCTGCCACTTGAAGAAATTCTTTTCATGATACCTGTGCAAAGAAATATAAGTGATGAATGTCTTTTCCATCACCTGCAAGACAAATGTTTTTATATGTTTCCAGACATTCTCCAATTTCCCAGTGTGTTGCAGAAGGCAAGATGAGACAAAGACAGACTCATACTACCAGCTCCTCAACATGGTTCAGTTCAATAGCCAAGCAGAATAAGCACTGATGATCTCAGAAGCTTGCTCCTTTCTGACCTAGATGGAAGCTCATTGGTGAAAATAAAAGGAAACAACCACAAGGCCAATGCACTCCTTATTTTATTAGGACTAAAAATTAATCTCTAGCACCTTTTGCCCCCATGTATGCTAATCTCTTTATAGGATTATTTGAAATCAAACATTTATATAATTTAATTTTTATGGTAAGTATGTGGTGAAATATTTCAGATTTATTGATGACTTCATTTGTTTGTATGGAGGTGGAGAAACATTAGTTAATGATTTTGTACAGAATCTTTAAGAGAATAGGTTTGGTATACAGTTTGATGGTTTACAAGTTGGTAGGAAAGTAACATTTCTGGATGTGGAATTAGATGGTGTAATAGGTGGGAGAGTAATAACCAGGGTACATAGGAAGTTTGATAATATCAATCATTTTTTGGATGGCAAAAGTTGCCATCCACCACATTTGATGAATTCACTACCATATAGTGAATTAGAATGGATTTTTAGGCTCTGTACTGAGGAAGATACCTTGGTTAAAGAATTGTATAAAACCTGTAGTCAGTTTAAACAGAGAGGTTATGATACGCAAGTTATTGTGAAAGCAGTACAGAGGTTATTAGTAGGTGACCAGCATTTTAAATGTCAAAATAAAAATAAAAACAAAAATAGGGAAAAGTTATGTAGCAATGTTTTAACGATAGGGAATAATGACAATAGAATTTATTTTATAACTACATTTAATGGTATTACTGACAAGGTTTTTGATGTTATAAAATTTTATTGGGGTTCTTTATTGAATGATAGAAGTCTAAAAAACCCTTTTAACTAAGAAACCCTGTCTTTCTTTGAAAAGAGGCTGTGGTATTGAGGACTTGATTGTCCATAATTATTTTTCAACACCTAGTGTTAGAATAATGTTAGAATCTACAACTGTTGGCATTTTACCTTGTGGTAGCTATTCAGTGTGTAAGCATATTGCAAGGACATATGATAAAATTAGTAATGTTTATAGAGATGTATATAATTGTAACACAGAGGGCATTATTTATGCCCTGAGATGCTAATGTGACCTTTTTTTATATTGGAGAAACTTAAAGGTCTTTTAAAGTTAGATTACAAGAGCATCTCAGGGATATTAGGAATAAAAAGAATGACAGCCCCATAGCAGTTCATTATGAATTATGTCATGGGGGATAGAAGCTGTCTAAAAAGTAGTATTTTAGAAAAAGAAAAAGTTTACAATAATTTGGATTTGAAGAATAAATTATTATACAAAGACACGGTGTTTATTTTAAAATATGGAATACTGACACCTGCTTAATTAAACATGGAATGTAATTGGAAATTGTTAATTAAATGAGGCATTAGTTTTTATTGCGTGAATGTTAAATTATATAATTGCGCTCTTAATTGATATTATTATATATTGTGAAGTTTTTTAAAGTTTTTTTATCTCTTTAAAGGCCTGTTGACTGAGGTGGTAGAGAGTGTTTTTTTTTTAGTCCTAATAAAATAAGGAGTGCATTGGCCTTGTGGTTGTTCTCTTTTGGCTTTATCTTTTGGTGGATTTCATTTGTGAAACCAAACCTGAAAAACCTAATGTTACCAGCCTGAGTACAGTCATTCGGATACCCTCTAGAGATAATTTCTCAGAAGAGGACAAAAAGGGATATTTCCCCACAGGAGCTACTGTATTTAGCCAGGCATTTTGCAGTACGTAGTGGAGTTCCTTCAAAATGGCCTGTCATGCATATCTATTAAGGTGCATCTGCTTGTAATTGCACTGCGCCTTTCCACAGGCATTCCCCATCAGCTCCACTGAATGAATTTCTAAAAGAGTCTTTCACCTCAAGCCTCCCTATGTGACTTTCATTTTCATACTGAAAAAAATAACTCTAGATCCCATCAGTAAAACTGGTAATAGCACAGGTGAAAATTGACTACTGCACCATTCTGAACTCACTGTAATATCACTGAGCTTCGGCAGCACTAAAATTCTTATCCAAGAAAACATGTTTATGGTAGGTGTTACCATAGTCAAGAAGCTCTTTAAGCTTCAAGTTCTAATGTATGAAGAGACTGACAACATCTTTCATAGAGACATAATAAGCCTTTTAAGTAATCCTTCCTTCCTTTATACTCAAAGTAGTATTCATGTTGGCACCTAATTAGGCTTTCTGTCTTCTGTCTCAACCCCCGAAACAAGGGAGGGGACAATGCCCTTAATGGACATACACAGGTAACTCAAATATTACACAGCAAGAACACAGTAGCTCAAGCAATCTGAACATCTCTTTCTATCCTTCATACCAAGCAAGCAGAGTAGACCAGACTCAAAGCAAACACTGCTGAAATGGCTAGTGAATTGTGTTATCTTTTATTATGATAAAAATTGGAAAATCCTAGAATGATCTAGGTGAGCCCTCTCTACCAGGTCAGCAGTCACCACAGCAGACTTCCACAGAAACTTTATCATCCCAGAGTACCTATGTAGCAGCCACCTGGACTACTCTTCACACCCTGTCTGGGCGTTACAGATTGGGTTTGTCAGTCCAAGGGGGTGGGCAAGATATGCCACTGAAGTACTGTAGTCACTGCAATTTTCAATACCCCATGGGGCAGTTGCTTTAGTACTCTTCCCATGAATAAGGAATCATACTGCAACCTTACTCTGTACAATTAACATAGTCCAGTTATGTGAGCAAACTCACCATAACCATATAGGGTCAAGTGAGAGGATCAGTGTTACAGTATAAGCTCCAATCCATTATCACCTTGATTAGTGAGTATCTCATCAGTTACCTTGATGGTCAGAATGTGGATAAGCAATAAAATCAAAAACCAAATAAAAGGAGGTGGGAGGGGTTGTCAGAACTTCATTTTATTTGCCTTTGAACCCCTCCCTTGACCCCCAGAGGACCCCAAGGTTTACCATTTAAATTAACTTCATGATTTTAGGAGAGAGGTCCTTACTGACTTTACAGACTGAAGGACTGGGGGCATTATTTGCCCTAGCTAAAACACATTTACTAGACTCCT
Organism: Protopterus annectens; assembly: GCF_019279795.1. Taxonomy (NCBI): domain Eukaryota; kingdom Metazoa; phylum Chordata; order Ceratodontiformes; family Protopteridae; genus Protopterus; species Protopterus annectens. Next base: position 851,395,667 of record NC_056732.1, on the reverse strand, counting down.
TCCTACTTACAAAGAACTGAAAATGGTATGAATCATTCTCCTTATAGCCATACAAATATACTGTTGTCTGCACTATGATAGGAGCTTGTCTCTGCTCTGGAAATATCCATGAAGCTCCCGAATTCAGACCAGAAGGTTGTCTGTCCACCTGTGTCTAAGTCTCATTGATAAAGACTCATACTGCAGCAGAGATCCTACTATTTAAATGTCTATTGTTACCGAACTGCAGCAGAGATCCTACTATTCAAATGTCTATTGTTACCGAGGATGTGCTCACACAACAGTATTGTCTGTATGATTTCAAAAAGGAGATTATTGTGGTATTTCCCTTTCTAGGAAACTCTGCCAATGACCATTAAACAAAATTCTGATGTGATTAGAAACATTATGCTTCCAGCGCATAATGGTGGTGTTATGTATTTACATTAGTCTGATTTTCTGTAGGCCAACATTCGTGGATATGTTTTGAAGACTGGCAGAACCACACCAAGACATACTTAAACACATCAGTACTACAATAGTTTAATCCATATGTCACTGCTATGTTTATGCTGCATTTCCTTTGAATGTTAGTGCTGCTGTTATACTTTAGGCAGATACAGGGCTGTCACCACATGACTAAGGATAGGAACATCTGGTACTGTGTAATGGCTTACTTTGCTGTGCTGGACCAGTTCACTGATGTTTTAAATGTATCTGCAACTACATTATCTGCAACTTACACATGAGGATGGACAGTATATGAGTTCTAGATCTGTGAGTATAAAGACGACAAGTTGTTAAAAAACAAACCTACTGGGTTTTCTTTTTTCACTGGTTGGCATTTGTGCTATTTCTAGATTGCCACTTGACACCAAGCTACTGTGCTTCTCAGGATCATAGGAGGCTACTAGGCTACTGGCCCTGAGGCCCTTATCAGCCTAGCCAAGAGTTTATCCCATGTTTTAAGTCAGCACCCAAAGCCCCTGTCCAGCAGGGACACAGGTGGAATCCTAGGGGTGTATTTTCTGTTTCCCATCCAGTTATCCAGGTTGTGCTTAAAAAGGGATAATGAGGTACTCTGCTTGACATGGAGAGGGAGTCTATTCCACAGATGGGGGATTCTCTGGGACACAAATCTGTCCTGCCAACAAGTCCTATTGATATTACAGACCAGGTTGAGGTCACGCGTACAGGTTGCTCAAGTGGAGCTTGACTTGCAGATATGCAGCAGTCCCATCAAGGCGGGGTCTGAGATTGCTTTATATACCAAACAGAGGTCACCCCTGAGGAGTCTGTATGAAACTGAGTAGAGGGACAGGGCTTTTAGCCTATCTGTCTAGGGTAGATGTTTGAGGCCCTGGATTCTCCTGGTGAGGAACCTCTGTGGTCTTTCCAGCTGCTGCATGTGCTTTGCGAACTACATACTGAAGGGGGGCATTGTACTCAATAACTGGCCTTATAAGGGAAGAATACAAGGATGTTACGACCTCTTTGTCCCTGGATGAGATACCCTTACTTATGAGGTGGCCCATGTAGAAAGCTTGCCATACAATGGAAGCAACATGGTGGTCAAAAGACAGGTTGCTATTAAGCTGGGTGCCCAAATCCCTCACTACTGATTGCGTCCTTAGGACATAGTTATTAATGTGATAATATGTGGGGATGTCATTCTCCCCAAAGGGGATGATGATGCATTTTTTTGGCATTCAGCTTGATGCCATTTTTCTGGCACCAGTCATTTGTTTGGGTGAGACCCTCTTGGAGGACGTCCACATCACTTGGGGAATTAATGACTGTGCCCAGCTTGCAGTTATCTGCAAACCTGGTCACCCATAGTCCAATGGTTTTGGCCTGCACCTCAGAGAAGTATATCCCGAATAACAGAGGCCCCAAGACCGATCCCTGGCATACGCCGCTCATTACGGGTCAACTGCTTGAAGTTGCTTCCCCTATTTTGATTAGGTGGGTTCTATCAGTGAGCCAGTTTGCTACCCTTCTGGTAACATATGGATTGATGCTTAGTTGAGAGAGTATATCTACTATGCCTGAATGCGGAATAGTGTCGAAGGCTTTGGCCAGGTTAAGGTAGGCAGCGTGCACCATTTTCCCCTCATTCATGGCTTTGGTGACTGTCTCAAAGAAGTCGACCAGATTTAACAGACATGACCTCCCCTTGACAAAGCCAAACTGTGTGGGGTCGATTGTTTGGAGGTTGCCATTGTCCCTGTTAATGAGGTCCATGATAATCCATTCCATGGCCTTGCAGATCAGGCTAGTTAGGCTGATAGGTCTATAATTTCCCAGATTGGTGGACTCTCCACCTTTGTGTAAAGGGATGACAGTGGCTATCCTCCACTTGGCTGGGACAAAGCTGGTACTCAGGCTTTGGTTGAATAGGGTGCCTAATGGTGCTGAAAGTTCATGCCTGAGTTCATGTAGGATGCAGCCAGTGATGTTATTGGGTTCCATGGAGGCTGTATTTTTTGCCTTTGAGAGGGCAGTGATAACCTGTTCCCTAGAGATAAGGGGTGGGGGGCAGGTATAGGGGATGTCCTGATTTACTGATGGGGGGCAGAGGGAAGAAGTTTTCACTGAATCTGTCAGCTAGTAGATTGGCTATATCTACATCATTTGTGTATTTGGTGTTCTTGACCACCATTTCTGAACAGATCTGCGTGCTTCCCTTGAGTTTGTGGACATATGAGAAGAAGGCCTTATGATTGTATGTAGTAGATGTGACCAACTTGCACTTGAAGTTGGCTTTAGAGGATTTCTCTGTTGCTCTTATTTGCATGTTCAGACTAAGGAGAGATTGCTTCCAATTGGGCACCTGCTCCTTCTTGGTCCTGGACAGCATTTGTTTTCCTTTTGTTATATAGTTCATTTATTGCAGATGTCCACCAGACAGGTTTACTCTTCCTTGTGGAGGATGATTTTGTCCTGTCAGGTATTCCTGATTCCATGCATCTATATAAGTGCTTGTAATGTACTTTGGTGTAGATTTGGGCATTGGTGCCAGTTCCTACAGTTGGGGAGGAGGCTGTGAAGCTGTTTATACCAACCCTCAGGAGGCTGTAATCAGCTTTAGAGAATTTTTTTTGTTTGACCCTAGCTAGAGGGGGGTCAGGGGAGATGATGACTGGAAAAGTGACCACATTATGGTCGGATCTTACCAGGGAGGATGATACTGTAAGGGTGCTGCAGTGGTTAGGCATGATGGTTAATATCAAGTTTGAGATATTATCACCTCTTGTGGAGGTATCAACTAGCTGTTCTAAGGCATTTGCATTGATAAAATCAAGGAATCTCTGGGCATTTGTGTTCTGGCATGAGTAGTTTTTCCAATCTATGGTTGGGTAATTAAAGTCACCCAGGATCACGGTAAAGGGTTGAATCTTGATAGATCTGAAGATGTCCAGATAGGTGGATTGGGTGTCAAATTTGGGGGCCTGTAGCTAGCTATAATTTGAATAGGGGTTGTGAAGACTGCCAGCCTAGCCAGATAGAAGTTTGCAGATAATTCTGTCATTTGTAAATATGAATGTAAACTACAGGCTTGTTGTCTTAAATGTAAAGAAATACTGTTACATGTGGACCTGGAAATAAATGTGACAACAGTGCACTCTACTGACCAAAGTAAAGCATGTGGTGAGATGTTAAGAATGTAAATGCAGTTTATGTTAATCAAAACTGCAATTTCAATTTAAACAGAGAGAACCAGAGAGGAGGAAGCATTTTTGTCCTGATGATCCAACTCACAGCACTGTCTTACTCTATAAATAAGTTATCTTAGACTTGTGTTTTCTTTTAGAAATAGCTAGGAACTAGAAAGATTAGACTAAGTGTTTTTCTGTGATGTCAGAACTGTACTAACAAATTATTTTAAGTATTTCCCTGTGATCTCTGAACTCTTGACTAGCACTGTGTAGTAAGAAGTATTGTCTTCTGTTTTTATTATTAGTTATTAAATATTATGAAACTTTTCAACTGTGGCTGTTTTGTGTAGAGATAATTTAAGCTCTAGAGTATATTGCATATTTATAATGATTACTGTACCAAGTCACTCTAATAAGCCTTGACTGTTTAGTTATACTACCAATTGGATAATAATACTGCACAGTAATAATTGGACACCCTTTTAAGGGCCTTTGAGTAGATGATAAATATTAGCTGGGTGGTGGCAGGTGGTACTACCGTATAGTCTGGGTAATAGGGGCACAGCTGGAGAACCTGTGCCAGCCTTTCCCAAGAGTGTCTGTGTGGTTGTATAAACTCTTATCTCAAAATGTGTGTGTGTGTCAGCTACTTGGGCAGGGACATGAAGCACTGGTTGGACAAAGAGGGTGCTGGAGGTTTTAGCTTGCCCAGCTAGACTGAAATCTGGACCCTATAGCTGTGCCAGTGGGGAGTCTTATTGGTGACCTGGAGAGCAAGGGAGCGACCAGCCCCAGACTGACTGTGATCTCTGTGTGCTCTTAAGGGAAATTGCACTTTACTCTGTGTGTTTGTTATCCTTTCCTCATATATGAGACACCCTCTCTGGTGTTAGTGGTGAAGATTGAGGATCCTTGATTGCTGGGTGAGGGCACAGATGTCACATATTAGTTGTTTGGCAGAGGTGGGATATCCACATCACATATTAATTGATTGGCAAATACTAATTGTCTTGTAGTGGTATGGGTAGACTGAATCCTGTAGCTTGTGTACAGTGAGCCTTGAAGGTGTTTTGTACTCTAAAACAGCCACACAGTGAATACTCAGAGTTCAGATCACAATTGTTTTATTTCTTTTGTTAGCTTAGTTAGTCAGGGTGAGCAGGCAGCATGTCAGCAGAGGAGGATGGAAAGCTGACAAGTAGCCAACTGATGGAGATGTGCCAGGCTAGGGGACTGGTGCATGGAAACCTGACTAAGGCAGACCTGATTGCAGCCTTGGTTACAGCTGCATCAGAAAACAGCAACCAGGAGGACAATCAGACTGGCAGTGGAGATATAATACCCACGGAGAATGAACAGCTCAACCTTTCTGCAGAGGACTTAAAAATCCATCTGGAGTTAAAGAGACTTGAGTTGGAGGCCAAGCATTTGGAGATAGAAGCAGAGGAAAGGGAGAGGCAGAGAAAGCATGAGAGAGAAAGGATGACTCTTTGCCAGAGTCATGGAGGTAATGGGGAAGGGAGTAACTGGACCCCAGAGGCACAACATGTAGGTAAAGTTCTTCCACAGTTTAAAGAGGGGGATAATTTTGATAGCTTCATTCTTATGTTTGAGAGGGTATGCAAACAGTATAGTGTTGACCAAATGCTCTGGGTATGGTTCCTGACCCCCATACTCCATGGTAAAGCTGTAACTGTATTGTCTAAAATGTCTGATGCTGCATGTTTTGATTATACTGCTGTAAAAAAATTGTCTATTAGAGTTTTTTAAGTTAACACCTGAAACGTATAGGAAAAAGTTTCGTGAGCAGATGAAAGTGTGTGTGAATATGTTACTGAACTTAGGACTTATTTCCATAGGTGGGTGAGTGGATTTTTTTTTTTGAAAGGCTAGCAGACCTTTTGGTGAGGGAACAAGCCCTTAGCACTTTGCCTGAGGACATGAGGATCTGGTTAGCTGATAGACAATGTGCTACTTCAGATGAGGTGGGGAAGAAGGGAGACCTATACCTGGCAAGCAGGGCAGCCCTGCACAGGAAGGGGACCCCCAGTACTGCTCATGGGTCTAAAGGAACCCATGGTGGGCAGCACAGACTGCCCCAACAGAATCTGCCAGTAGCAGGGGAAGCCACTAGTCCAGGTACATGTCCAGGAGCTAGGGTTAAATGTTTTGAATGCACCCAGTGGGGCCATGTGACTTACAGGTGTCCACGGAGGCAAGGTGGGGAACAAAAGATGAGGGAGCCAGTAAGTGGGAAAGACAAAATGCCAATAGTAGGTTGTCTTGAACTACCATCCTGCAGATGTCCTGATAGGGAAGAAATTGGATGAGGCAGTACCATGTGCTTATGCAGTTACACACAGTCAGGCTAGGAGACAAGCATGTGGGTCTGGTAACCTGGGGGACACCCAGACAGACTGCATACTTGCAGCCAGGACTAGTGAGATGGTTACTTAAGGGAGAGAGCTACTCTGTAGCAGTGAAACTGAAAGAGAGCCAGAGCTGCTTGTGGTACTGATGTTCTCTTGGACGGAGGGACTGCAAAGGTAGAGGTGAGTAGTAGTAGCCAGGCTGACAGTGAGGCACCACTGTCAGAGCATGCCAGACTTCCTGTGGAAGGGGAGCTGGGAAGGGTTACAAGGAGAGAGTTGAGACAGGCTCAGCTCTCAGATCCTACATTGCAAGGCCTGAGGCAGGTAGCTAGGGAGGCATCTGATTCTCAACGGATGGGGGGATCTGTATACAGGGACATAGGGTTACTATACAGAGAGTGGACCCCTGAGGGAGGGCTAAAAGGTGAGAGAGTACAGCAGTTGGTAGTGCCTAGAGCCTACCATCTGGTGCTTCTAGCCATAGCCCATGATATTCCCTTTGCAGGTCATATGGGCATAAAACGCACAAAGAGGCATATTATGCAGAACTTCTATTGGCCTGGAATTTCCAGAGATGTAACAGGGTACTGCAGGACTTGTGAGCAGTGCCAAAAGGTAGGCAAGGTAGGAGACAAGGTGAGAGCACCTTTGATGCCTTTGCCTGTGATTGAGGAGCCATTTCAGAGGGTAGCCATGGATATTGTGGGTCCTCTGAGTACCCCAAGTTCCACAGGGAAAAAGTATATCCTAGTGGTAGTGAATTATGCTACACTAGTTGGACAGAGAGGGTGCTGGAGGTTTTAGCTTGCCCAGCTAGGCTGAGATCTGGACCCTATAGCTGTGCCAGTGGGGAGTCTTATTGGGGACCTAGAGAGCAAGGGAGCGACCAGCCCCAGACTAACTGTGATCTCTGTGTGCTCTTAAGGGAAATTGCACTTTACTGTATGTGTTTGTTATCCATTCCTCTTATGTGAGACGCCCTCTCTGGTGTTGGTGGTGAGGACTGAGGCTCCTTGATTGCTGGGCCAGGGCACGGGCACCAAAGGGGTCTTGTCAATGGTTAACTACACCTGGAGTGTCTCCTGTGCACCATACTGTTTGACCAGCCTGGAGGTGTGTGTGTCTTTAATGTAGATATTGAAACTCCACCTCCTTTGGCTTTGCTGCCCCCAGTTTGGGGTCTGAATGTGTGATAGGATGAGTAACCAGGTAAGGCTGGGGTGCTCTTCACAGCTTTGAACCAGGTTTCTGTGACTGCACAAATATCAGCATTCTAGAGGTTTCAGATATGTTTAATAATACTTGTCAGCACTGTTTTTCCCAAGTCCATACTTATTACTTGTTAATGTGTGTGTGTGTGTGTGTGTGTGTGTGTGTGTGTGTGTGTGTGTGTGTGTGTGTGTGTGTGTGTGTGTGTGTGTGTGTATGTGTATATGTATATATATATATATATATAGAGAGAGAGAGAGAGAGAGACTGTTAATGTGTCTTCAACATTATGTTTGCTGCATTTATTCTGTATGTTTTCAAGCTTGAATTAAACACATTTAATTTTGTCAGGGAAGAAGCCATGCAGATGTCCTGTGCGGATGCATCTGGGTATCAACATCGCTATAATACCTCCAGACATGCCGATGGCTTGATTCCAAAGTCCACAGACCACGATGGAAGTGTCATACTCTGCGCACTCACAAGCCTCCAGTATAACGCAGCGGGTCGGTCGCCATCTTCCATCTTTTTGCGTGGTGTTTCACAAAGTGCCAAGTGAAGCCTGCCCGGTCGGCCAGCTCCAGTAAATGCTATCCGAAGACTTCAAAGCTAAGTACTGACCGGGGGACTCTTTCTTGCCTCAGCCAATGTCGCGAAAAGGCCGAAATCTCGGCTGAGCCAGAGCCGGAACCTCGAAACCTGAATTAATACAACTGAGCTGCTTAGGCCCCAGACCACGGCGTCTAGGCCTGTTCTGCCCTAGCTTCCTTCAACCGGGAAACTCTTAGGCTTGAACAGGTCTATAGAAGACACAAGGGGAGAGTTCCATACACCCCAGATTAGAAAGGCTGACATTGGCTTTAATTAAAGCTTCAGGAAGAAGCCACACTAACACCAAAGACATGAGGTTTTTAGGCTGAAATGCCTGGACTCCTCCTTATCACCGGTCTCGCAGTCCTAACAGTCCTTGGAACCAGCTTTAATGAATTAATACTCCCAGGGGCCTGGACCCTCCTCTAACAGAAGGAGTCGGAACCTGGATTGAGAAGATCTTCTCTCTAAGAGAATCTCTCTGCTGGCCCAGAGACAAAGCTACACCTCAGGGAGTGCATGGAGCCTCAGGCATAGGATTCTATTAGCAGAGGAATTCATATTCCTCAGCCTGAAGCACACTAAAGCCATCCTCCCCAGGGTTATGACTCGAGATTCTCTTCTGCAATGGTAGGCTATCCCTTAGCCTCCCTTCTTAAGGGCCTTTCCTTTTTTCTCCTTCCCATCCACCAGCATAGATTCTTTCATTTTAAATGTTTTAAATGGTGGATTATTCTTGTATCTGACTCTAAAGAGGCCTCTGTTTCTTCGAGGATCACCCTCAGCTACTTATTCTACTGCTTCTGTGTAGGATTGGGATGCAGAATCTATTCCCTCACCCCTGACCCTGAAGAGCTTTCCTTTGGGAGGCCCTTCACAAGCTACATACTAATCACAGGGTCCAGGGCCAGAATTTCTGACTCCGGAAAAGACTAAATTCTTTAAGCAAGAACTTCAAGCACTTTGCTATAGGGGCCTGTTTCATTACTCATATGATACAGTATCAACTCTAGTATCACCCTGACAATCTGAGAAACTACTCTCTTAAGAACCCCTTTGACCGTAAATCCTTCAGACACTGTTTCAAAATTACAATATGTTAGCAACGACCCTGAAACTGTTTTCATATGCCTTGGAAGGAGTTGCAGCTGTTATGATGAGAGGTGTTCCTCACAAGCAGGTCCAGGGCATTAGAGATGGGGTAAGTGCATGGACCTTCACCTGCTTTTTGATGCTGACCTTGGAATTGTCAATTTCACATAGGTTTTGAGTATCAAGAATATTTGTTAAAAGAAGAATATAAACTGTGTTCAAAAACTTCAGACCCCTTGACCGAAATCCTTCCAGATCTGGTTCAAGAAATTTGAAGATTTAGCACAAGTTTCTTACAGAAAGGGGCAGATTCATTGGAAACAGAGGTAGACAGCCTTTGACAGGCCTTGTCATCACGCTAGCATGCTTGGCGAAGACAGTCACCAGACCATGTTCAACAGAAACTTTTGGGGCGGGCCTGGAAAAACAAAAGTTATTTGGGCAAGGACTCCAAGGCCAGGCAAAAGATGGCAAAGAACAATTAGAATCTGTACAAACAGTTAAGCTTTCAGGGCCAGTCAACCGCCTAAGATTTTGCACACCTTGGCCTTCCAAAAAAAAAAATTTACAGGGTTCCAAGATTTCACATTGAAAACAGGAACAGGCATACAAGAGGTGAGGGACAGCCAGGGGCTCCACACTTTGAAGCAAATCCTCTCAATCCAGACACTCAAAACAAAGGGAAAAGCAACTGTTCTGTAGAACACAATCTCCAATGACTTTGCTGACTCCGCAAGTTCCAAAGCAATCAGAGCACCCCATGACGGAACTCTTTCTTTGGTCTCATACTTAAGAAATTGTGCCAAAATGGAAACTCCAGTTAATACACAACGGAACTCCTGTTCTGGCTGGGCCAAAAAAGAAAAAGAGCCTGCAGGTCTGCCACCAAAACATAGGCACAGGCTGGGAAGCAAATCTTGGCTGGAAGACACCCTTGTGATCTAGCATAGGGTTCAGAACAGACCAAGGATCAGTTGCAGGCTTGGCTATCTACTGCACCATTTCTTTCACAAACCAATTCCTCTCAGCTTGTCCACACTGAATACTTAAACATCTGTGCCAAAATTCAAAATGCTGACTGCCTTGCAACTCCTAAGTGGACACCAAGGGTCTTTTGATAAACTCTTTACCTTCTGAGGCATACAATCTTCACCAAAAAACTTGGGATATAGGAGGTTGCACAGGGGTCAGAGCATTATCAATTCTCAGCATTACCCTTTGGCTTATCTGCATCGTTTGACCACCCAAATGAAAGATCTCACAGAAGAACTGCAAAAGTCAGCTACCGATAATTTAAAAGAATCTGACAAGACAAACTCAAAAAGTGGACAACCAATTCCTGCACTTATCTGACAATAAGTATGCAGCTATCTTCTGCGAGTTTCCAAGTGATCAACATGCATGCAATCAGAACATCTAAGCTCCCAAGAATTTTTGGCAGTCACAGAGATCTACTACAAAGCCACCAAACTGATGCCTTCTCCTGAAGAAAAACAAAGTCAGCTACCGGATTACTTCAAGAATCTGACAAGACAAGCTCAGCTGCTGGCAAGGAACACATAACAGGCCCTGGACAGACCTGGCCCTGACAAAGCACACACCTCCACAAGCAAGGCAGGATATGACAAAACACACGTGGTACGCAAGGACATGTAAGAAAAGAAACAAGGACAATTATACGCAATACATCCCATCAATTCAAATGCCTTCAAAAGGACATCAATTGGTGGGCTCAGGCCAGCTTCAAAACCTTTCCATCCTTCCTGAAGCAAAACCTGACACTATTACACACCACAAGACCTCGTTGGGGATGGGACAGCAAGGAAGGGTATCCAGAGACAAACTTCATGAAAGGGCTACGCGCATAAAATCAAAGGGGAACTGCTTACGCGCAGCTCGCAGCCTTCAAACCCACGTATCAGGCACCAGACTAATAAGGACAGAGCACGTTCATGGCATAGCAGCAAAGGAGGTACCCATTCCTACCCTCTTTTATGATAATGCAATGAATCTGAATCCGATCGCTGAAACAATTGACAGCCCACCGGGTGCGGCGGAAGAAAGACAATACACCCTCTTCAGCCAACAATCCGGACAGGTGTGCAATGGATGCTGATCGAACACTGACGCGGACAGCACATCCTTGGGGGCGGGAAGCAGTTTCCCCACATCTGATAATGAGCCGCTGTTAGCCAAACAGCACTGGTACCAGGCCAAATTCTCAAGTCAGCTGGAGAACCGCTTCCCGGTGTAGCATGCACTTTTACCTCCATCATGTGACCAAGGTGTTGCAGAGATACTGGCAGGCGTTCGTGGCTCCAACTACATTCGTGAGACTCTACCACTGGCCCTCAGATCCACTATCCAGAAGGAGGAAGCGGTGGATCAAGTGGAACACCAGCACAAGGACTATATCTACATTCCAGCTGAAAAGCATGCAGCTTCGCGGCGGAGGCCGGCTCCTGGGGTGCTTCGCCATGCGAAAGGATCTTCATGGCGAATATTTGCTTACATTCCACCAAATGTTTTACATAAATCTTACTCTTTATCAATGGGCTTTTCTAAGCAATTTAGATCGCGAGAACTGATCTCAGCCTGTTCTTTCTAATGTCTACAGAAATGTTTCTATGCTTCTCATCAAAAAGATTCATGCCCTCCTTGAAACAGCAAATTACAATACTGACCAACTGTCTGTTCCATCCCTTCTGACCAGTTTCTAAGAAGGGAATAAAAAACATCAAACCTCACCTATGGAAGATCTGCAGGACCTTAACTATGTGCAGGAAAGAAGGGTTTCCTTCCAAGAATAGACCAGCAGCGAATGCCAGAAAATACGAAGGCCTTTCATGGAGTTTCATTAATTTTCTGGCCTTCTTTTCTCTTAAGGTGGTTTTAGGATGCAGGCCCTAATGGCAGTTCAGCCATTATTTTCTGGATGAGTTTCAAACAAAGCCTTCTTAAACTGCTAAGGTGTATCCGGGTTTCATTGAATCAGGCTACTACACTTTCCTACCTTCTTCCCATGACAGACACAACTTGAAGGCTTTGGTAAAAACTGACCAGCTGCTGGTAGCATATTCTGCTGGTACTGCTGGATGAGCTTCCAAGTTTCAGATTGTAAAATGGATGCTGGTAGCATATGCTTTTGGAAAAAATTCATTTTGTGGGCTTGTACCAGCTAACAATAGACCTCATTTCTACGAGGAGCCACAGCCACCTCCACAGCCTTCTTAAGAGGGATAAGACCAGGTTCATTTTTTTGACCACCTACACAGCCTTTTTAAGAGGGTGTTCCAGATCCTTTGATACCACTTATTGTTGATCCAGTGGGTGGTTTTGTTTATATTCCAGATGAGCTGAGCTTTACTCTTGGCTGTCCTGCAGGTATTCTCTTCTTCCCCCATCTCCTCCTGTTCCTCCACCCCCAACAGATGTATATAGATGCTAACGTGTGCAGCCCTTGAAGGGACATAATTGGTTTGTTTATGTATAAAATGTCAGATGTGATTCTCCTGCTATCAGGTCAATCCTCCCCCCTTCCCTCCCTTCCCCACATTCCTGGGGTGTTACCCTCTATTGGCTTGGGGGGGGATCTGGTATATATATATTTATATATATATATATATATATATATATATATATATATATATATATATATATATATATATATATATATATATATATATATTTTTTTTTTTTTTTTTTTGCAAATGTTTGGTTGTTTTTCCAAATTTTTTGGCATTCCTAGCACACCTGGCATCTGGGGCAAGAAAAACTGAGGAAGATGGCGTCGTGGCTTTTATCGGCAGAAGCTGTGCGCTCGACCGGGGAAGGGCATCTTCCGATCGGCGGACGAGACTTGAATCCGGCCCGACGCCGATCAAGCCTGCTGCAGGACAAAACCCATATGTGATGACTGCAGATGCATACCTATCGGACATCTACATTTATGGTAGGTACAAAACTGTACTTTCTGCAGGCAACCAGGTACATAGCAATCTTATCTCTGTGGAACATTCATGCACCAATGGTTGTTGGGGAAATTTGCTCATGATAAGCAAAAGAACTGTTAAGAAAGCAGATATCATCTATATATATGCAGATAAAATCATAACTAATCACAAGACATACTTTTAAAATACATGCTGTACCAATGTACTTTGCTTCAGACCAGTAGTTTGGCAATATGACAAGTACAAGGTTTTAAGATCAGATCAATGATAGCATTAATGTTCTAAGTGCCGCATGGTATAGTACTTTGAGCTCAGAATGATGCAGCTGTTAGTTTTTAGTACAAAAAGTGTATTATGCACTTTTGTACAATTTTCTGTTTTATCTTACTTTATCTGTTTATTTAAATGTAAGCTAGTATTCATTATAACATAATGATCATATGAAAACAAAAGATCACTAAAAGTTAAATCTTTTTTTTCTGTATCTCCAGGACTCTGATATAGAATTATATTCTATATTCTTGAAATAAACATCATCATGTTAAAGATACAATGGTATCAGGCAGCTTTTATAGATGATTTATTATTTGATTACTGTGTCTTTATCAGGGTACTAGACTGATGACAGTTAACCCATTTCAGCCGTGGCAGGGAAGTTACGTACAGTATACAAATGATTCAAACACATTTACAGCAGTTTGCTAACTGATTTGGAAAATAACTACTGTAATTACTGAAAAATAATTGGTATACATTATATAGAAAATAGCTGGCTAACTAACCTACATAGCTCTCTAGAGATTTGGAAAAAAAAAGAGTATTTGCATTTTAGTATTGACATATGGCCAGATGTTGCAAAATTCCCGGAAACAATTTGTCGACCACACAGCACACTGAAGAAAGACTCCAGCTCACCTGCTGCATACACGATTTCACAACACATGCTGAAGGCAGTCTGAGTAGTAGTAGGAAAACAGTTTCTAGTACTTAACAAATAAACATCTATCCAGGCATGTCTAAGGGTCAGCTCCCGGTGTTTTCTCCTGTCTACCTGATGAAGCTGGGCATCTTGGGGCAATGCAGTAATTGCCTGTGCCTCATGTACTTCTCCTACCACCCAACACTACAACCTGTGAGAGATGCACTTATATAGCCAAACTGGAAGCAAAGCTCTCTTCACATAAGACTGGACTAGACAGTCAAGAGGAGAAGATAAACACTTGCACCACACCATGCTCAGCACATAGTCCCTCAAAACCTACACCACCAAAACACACACACATAGAAACACAAAACACGCACCTACATTAATGGATGCTCTCAGTAAAAACCTGCCCAAGCAACAGGGACCTCCAAAGCAGAAACACAAGCAACCTCTACCCCCCCAACACAACCCAAATGACACATAGCCCACAAACTCAGTTTGCCACTCAATCACAGCCCGTAAGGCATAACAACATACCCAACACTCTAGTCATAGGTGACTCTATAGTCAGGCACACTGATGTTCCACTCACCAGGCTAAACAAGGAGAAAGTTACTGTCAGCTGATTGTCGGGTGCCAGGATCTGCCACATAATGCATGCACTCAGGTCACTCCACAAGTACAAATATGACCCTGTCATTGTCCATGTTGGTGTGAATGACCTGAGACATACCTCCTTGAGCTACATGAAAAGGGACATGGAGGAGCTGCCCGATCTTGTAGCCCAGGCAGGTATGACCCTAGCCCTGAGTAGCATCCTGCCATCACCCAGAATGATACCAGAGTACAAGGACAAAATGATTGACTTCAACAATTGGCTAAGCTTCTGGTGTCATTCTAAGGGGATCCAGTATCTGTCTGCCTGGGATGACATGATCGACAAACCATGATGCTTTGCCAGAGATGGCCTGCACCTGTCGCCCCTGGGATTCCAGATACTGGCTAAAGCTCTAGCCACACCTATAGTGCCTTTTTTAGGCAAGGTTCAAATGACAAATTCACCACCATAACAGGTACAGGCAAGAAGAATCTGAGGGTATTGCTACTTAATGCTAGAAGTCTAAACCTCAAAATGCACTCACTCGAGGCACTCCTTAAAATGGAAAACATCGACATCTGTGCAGTGACAGAGACCTGGTTCAAGGCTCCAGAGAGTACGACTGCCTTACCAGGCAATAATTCATACCACACCTTTCGGCCACCTAACCTGGACTGAAACACTAAAGGAGGAGGCGTGTCCATATTCAGTAAGGATATCCACACTTCCAGGCTAGTTGCTCAGCATAATGCATCCAAGATTATCCAAGTGCAACTAACTCTGGGCAAGACTGTAATCCAAATTGTAGCTTGCTACAGATCCCCCACCGTGCCCCAGGATTCCCACTCCTCATTTCTTGATACACTAGAAAATATTAGGGTACAACCTAACACCCTAATAATGGGTGATTTTATCTACCCTACCATTAACTGGGAAAACTACTCATGTACCAACTCTTGTGCTCAACGTTTTTTGGAATTCATAAATTCCAATGCCTTGGATCAACTTATCCACACCCCCACCAGGGGCAGCAATATCCTAGACCTGGTTATTACCAACATAGGCAACCGGTGCTCCACACCAGAGGTCAATTCCTCGTTGGTCAGATCCGACCACAAGCTAATCACCCTAGACATCCACATCCCTCCCCCACCCCCCATTAAGGAAACCACAGTAAAAAATTTCTCCAAAGCCAACTTCATGCTTCTTAAGACAGAAGTGGAAAACTTCACGACACCCATGCTGATGGACAATAGAGGTATAACTGCTGAATCCTACACAAATGCACTTTATAAGCACTTACACGAGTGCATGGATCATGCAATCCCTAACAGACCCAAGATGCTATCCTCCAAAAAAAGGAAGCCAATCTGCTGGTCCCCTATCGTAAACAAACTCTACAACAGAAGAAAGAAACTGTTGCAAAAAAGAGTAAAATCCCATGATTGGAGAAACTCCCTGGTCAGCCTCAGTAAGAAGCTGAGGTCCCTCATAAAATCCTCCAAAGCTAGTTATGAAAACAAAATCACCACTGACTCTAAAGACAACCACAAAGCATTGTATAGCTATGTCAAGAATCTCAATGGCAACACTCAGATCTGCTCTGAGTTACAGCACAATGGCACTAAATATACAGAACCAACTGATATTGCCAACATCCTGGCAGATTGGTTCACTGCTAACTTTACCCCCTTTTATCCCCTAAAGGGCCCATCTCTATACCAGAAGAATGCAAAGTTCCTGTAAAGACAGCTGCACAGGTAAAAAAACACACTATCCAAAGCCAAGAACACAGCATCCATGGGACCTGACAACATCCCAGGCTGTGTTCTACATGAACTACAGAATGAACTGGCACCCCACCTAAGTACCATGTTCAATCATAGCCTCACCTCAGGCTATATGCTCACTGAATGGTGCACAGTGAAGGTTATCCCACTCCACAAAGGGGGAGCCACCACAGACCCCGGAAACTACCGCCCCATTAGCTTAATGAGCCTGGTCTGCAAGGCTATGGAACGTATCATCATGGAACTTATAAACAATGACATTAGTAATCTCCAAACTCAGGCCCCCACCCAGTTCAGGTTTGTAAAAGGCAGATCATGTCTCCTAAACCTGATGGACTTCTTTGAAGCAGTCACCAAAGCTGTAGATGAGGGTAAGGTGGTTCACACAGCCTATCTAGATCTTGCCAAGGCTTTCAACACCATCCGCCACTCTGGAATTATAGATAAATTCACTAAACTAGGTATAAATCCCTATGTCACAAGACGGGTTGCCAACTGGCTCACTGACAGAACCCACACTGTGAAAGTAGCAGACTCCAAATCCAACTTCAGACCAGTGACAAGTGGAGTACCACAGGGTTCAGTCCTGGGTCCTCTCCTGTTTGGTATCTACTTCTCTGAAGTACAAGCTAACACAGAAGGTCTTTGGCTAATGAAGTTTGCAGATCACTGCAAACTAGGAGCCATAATCAAAACTCCAAAAGATGTGGACATCCTACAAAAGGGACTCACTGAGACAGATGCCTGGTGTCAAAGCCATGGCCTCAAGCTCAATGCCAAAAAGTGCATTGTCATCCCTTTCGGTAAAAACTCTGTACCCATGAACTACCACATAGGCAGTTGTCTACTTAACACCAAAAATGTGATAAAAGAACTTGGGACACAGGTGGACAGTAGTCTCTCCTTTGATAATCACATCACCAGAGTAGTCAGGAAATCCTTCTACGTGGTACACCTCATCACAAAAGGTTTCTCATCCAGGAAAAAAGAGGTCATTGTTCCCCTCTACTCATCCTTCATTAGACCCATTATAGAGTACAATGCCCGTTTTGGTATGTACCTCACAAGACATCTACAACAACTGGAAAGGCCACAGAAATACCTCACAAAGAGGATTACCAGCCTCAAACAGATGCCCTACACAGACCGTCTCAAAAAACTGCAGCTTTACTCCATCACATATCACCTACTCAGAGGCGATCTCTGCCTAACACACAAAGCTATGTCAAACCCAGAGCTTTTAGACATGCTCCACTTAAAGAAATCCCAATCCCTACGAGCTACACACTCTACAGACCTAAACCTTGTCACCACAATAAACAGAACATGCTGGAGGGATAGATTCCTGTCCCAGAGACTTCCCATACTCTGGAACAAACTACCTATCTATATCAAACAAAGCTCCTCATTAGCACTCTTCAAGAAAAATCTTGATGATTGGATGGGAGATAGGAAATTCACCCCGGGGATCACTTCTGTGGCTCTGCTCAACAGTGGCACAGGAAAATAATTTTCTTGGGTGGCGAAAGCCAGGGTACCTTTTGGCTAGGCTTATATAGGCCCTAGGGCAAAGAGCCTAGTACCTACCTATGAACGTATGATCCTATGAGTACTTAGGTATTCAGCTCAGGATAATTATGGATTCCGTGCACACCCATCTGATTCCAAAGCACATCGTGCCCACACAACACAACTTAAATGCAACAAACTGCTAAGCCGACTCTGTTTCTGAAATCCTTGGAGTATGCTTTATGCACCTAAAGGAATAAAAGCTAATACTACAGATTTTGCCAGATTTTATGGCAAAAGAAAAAAAAAACACAAAAATGCAACCTGCAGTTAATGATCTGCAACAGGCTGCAGTGATAGGAGCCATAAATTAGACTGTGGCTTTGCACCCTAAAAGGCAGCCAGCTGGAGTCAGAGCAAGGCTGCAGCTAAACCAGTTGACAGTCCAGCAAATAACTGACAGAGACTGGCTAGACAGATAACTTATGCAGGCTGTCTGCAACATATGTCTGTGCAGACTGTGAGGAAACCCCACCCCCCTTGAAATGAAAGTGCGTCTCAGTCTGAGTATACTTGCATCTAGAATATTCCAGAAACACATGGAGGATGCTGTGGGAGTGTCACAGACAGCTGTATCCTGACAAAATTCCTGGAAGCAAAGTGCAGGAAGGTGGATGACTACATACACTTTCCATCCACCCCCATGGAGTGGAGAACTGTAATGCACTAATTATATAACATCTCAAACTTCCTCCATGTACTCTGTGCAATAGATTGCACACACATGCAAATCAAGACACCAGTACATCCTGAAGCAGATCGATACATAAAAAGAAAAGGCTGGCCAGCCATCAACTGCCAGACTGTGTGTGCGACTGATAACATCATAACAAACATCATGGCAATACACCATGGAAGTGTCCATGACACTGCCATATGGAGAAAAAGTGGACTGAGGCCTGCATTCCAGCAAGATGAAATACCTGAGGGACTACTACTGGGTAAGTATGGGAACACAGCTGGGATGTAAGCTAAGGATACTCCTCACAACTATATCCATTCTGACTAAATGTATTTCTATTCCCCACAACAGGTGACTGTAGTTATCCACTTGAACCATGGCTAATGACGCTGTACCATAAATCATCCAGTCCTGCACAGAAAGCCTACAATAGAGCAGATGCAACAACCAGAAACACCACAGAGTGTGTGTTTGGTGTACTGAAAGCTAAGTTCAGGTGGCTAAACACATCTGGAGGTGCACCACAATACACACTTGAGAAGGCAGCATAGATGATAACATTGTGCGCCAAGCTGCACAACATGCTAACTAGAGCATGTGGCAGTCTTCCAGCTGCAAGTGTAGGTGAACTACCCCAAGAACCCTAGATGTCTGATGAGAACATCCCACAGGTATCATAGGATGAGCAGGACGACATAGGGAACAGAAGACACAGGCATATACAACATATAGTGTAACCGTAAATGCCGGCCAAGCAACACAGCAGTGACTGACCCACAGCACTGAGTTATAACAAGCTACACTTACATGAGTACACAGATTAAACATTGATGTTCAGGTATTCCCCCACCACAGTAGCACAAATTACTTCTAATAGCAATTACTCACTAGATGTACACACTGAGTATCAGACGTAACACTATAATCATAATATACAACAATATGAACATATGTAAATCTGTCACAACGAGGATCATCAACTCAGGGCACAACTGACACAGGTATGCATATACATGTAGATTGTTGTATCAATGTATGGAAAACAAGAAGGGACACACTTCAGTGCAACACATTTTATCTCTGCAATATAATAATATGAAAAAAGAGAAGCAACACAGGAAATAATGTAGAACTTTTAATAGCCACAGGAAAAAATATATTACAGTAAACTAGTGAAGTAATCCTTATTTTTAGCTATGTTTATGACACTGTTGGACTCAGTCTAAAGCAGTCTAGTGTGACCTTGCAGATGTCTCACACAACGGTCTGCTCTGCCCCTACCATGTACAGAAACACTTGGCCCAGATTGCTCCACAGAGGAGATTGATGGGATGACAAGACCATGTTGAGGTGAAGGAGTATCACTGTGAGTGGAAGGCCTTGTTCTGACTGGTAGAACCACAGCAGATGGGCCAGCAGTGGAACTGTGTGCATGTTGGGCCATAGACACTGATGCTTAGTGAGCAATGGTGGTTCTGCAGAGATGTGGCCTGCCTCTCCCATGTTCCAATCAGCTAAGCAGAGTCAGAAAATGCAGAACCCACTGCTGTAGTACTGTAGAGGCAAGGGTTTCTACTGACCATACCACAGCTAGCATACTATCATTTTGAGCAGCCAATGTTACCATTACCTCACCATGTCTGCGCTCCTGTCCTTCATTCATCACACGTAGCTGGTGTGCCACACAATATGTGGCACATGCAAGTGCATGGATGCCTGATCAATAATTTTGCTGGGAATGTTCATTTGCTTGCAGCAGGAGACAGACACTCTCTGACACCTGGCCATGCACACCATCTGCACACCTACTTCTATTGCAATGCCCTGTTTCAGGATGTGGTGGGGAATTGGCAACTTCAGCAGCAGTCTCAACTTGGGTCTGTCATTTAATGGCCTCATCTTGTTCAACATCCTATGTCCCATCATTCACCAAATGGCCAGAAAAGTTTCCCTCCACAACTGAGGATACAGCTCCATCAACATCACTGTCAACATCTTGGATGGACCCTATCAACACATCAATGTCTTGTGTGCCGGGGGACATGCTACCATATTGGGGCACATCAGATACCACATCATGATCACTGGATGGGCTAATGGATGATGCAAACAGTTGACATGCTAAGGGATAGATGACACAGATCAGGACCATGTGCTTACATTACATGCTGGTTAGCATCAAAGACATAGGACATGTATATCTCACTGCAGTGTTACAGATAATAATGTCTTTACATGAGGTCTTCTATATGTATGTTTCATGGAATCTAACTAACAGGGAGTGTACAATTAGATTAGATAACCAACATACATGACTTATGTGAGGAATACAAACAAAACAAACACCTGACAACTCCTGATAGGAAAATGATGCTGGAGAAATGGGATGAGCTTTAACTATTGTTGGGGAAAATCAGCATTAGTCATCATATCATTGCTACCATTAAACATGTGAACACAGTTAAAACATACAGAAGTACTAGAATAATCAGGAAATACCTGCTGGTTGTTACTCCATGGATGAATAAACACAAAACTGACCACTGCTCAAAAATCAAAGTCAATATGACACAAGTCAGTGGAATTCAGTTTCACTCGAAAAGACTATTCAGTCTCAATAATTCAGTCCCATGAAATTCAGTGTCACTCGATAAGACTATTCTGTCCCAAAAACCATCGAACACCTCTGAATAGTCACAAAAACTCATATATATACAAATTCTAAAAGCAGTTAAGTTAATTAGGCAATTAATCTAAATTACACAATTAAAATACATTACTTACATATATGCATGCTTCATAATTCTATTTAACATTCTAACATAATCTAAAGCTTATTAGATTGAGATAATCCATCAATTTTAAAGATGTATTAAGACTGATACTGACTGCAATGGAAAACACTAAAATAGTACATATATCTGAAACTAATGACAGTATGGAGAGTATGTCACCAGCTAAACCTGTTATAGAATCAAACTATGTAAGCAGATTTAAAATGTTTCTATATAGGAAGACAGACAGAATGTTCAAAGAAAGGACACATCATGACCACAGACATCAGGAATTTGACAGAGTCTATAGAAGCTGAATGGATTATAACTAGAGCACTGGTATTAATGATAGGATTCATCAATGGAGTGACAACCAGCAGGTATTTCCTGATTATTCTAGTACACTGGCATATTTTATCCTGCTGCAGTGTTATTATTAACAATAAAACATACAGAAGGTTTGACATACACGTACCACTTGTATGTGCATTTGATGAAGTTGATGCAGGCTGGTCTAATATGGGAAGGACACTATTAATGGAGGAGAAAAACAGGAGTAACAGCAATGGTAACACAAAACCTTTTATTCTAGCAATTTTCTAAGTTTATAAGGTCAGTATCTGAAATGTGTCCCTATTTTTAGGGCTGTAATGTATTCCCCTATTATTGGCTTTGTCCAGGTTTTTTTGTGCTAACAGGTTGAGAGATATGGTCAGAAGTGAGAACTGAATTCTGTATTCCCCATTATTGGTGTTGTCCAGGTTTTTTGTGCTAAGAGATTGGAGCTATGGTAAAACATGAGAACTGAATTCACTAAATGATAGCCATTTAAGTTCAGGAAACTGCTGATTCGGTATAGTGGTATGTTGCTCTGACTGTAGTGCACAGGGTCCTGGCTGGGTTCAAAACTTGGCAGTGAAACACATGGTGGTAGCACAACATTTTATTCTAGCAACTTTCCAAAATTATATAAGTAATGTTTAAAATGTGTCCCTGTTTTTTGGGCTTTTGTCCTGCCCCCCCCAAAACAAATTGGATTTTTGTGCTGCAAAGTTGAGAGATACAGTTGAGTGGATGTTACAAGGAGCTGAGAGCTTCAGGGGAAGAGAAGTTTGGTGTGGTTTATGCTGAGTCTGCTTGCATTGTTAATAGTATAACCGGTTAAATGCTTGCTTTTGATGCAGAAGACTGTGGGTTCTACTCCCACAGTCTGTAGATGCATTGCTGATACTGTACTGTGTTTGCATTATACTTTTAAAGGGGGTGGGTGTAACAAGTCAAGGGTGTAGTTACAGATAGCACAGAAGTGAGCAAATGTCATGCACAAGGGCATTTGTGTCTCAGTGGAAAGAGCAAAAAATATTAACCCAAATTCAGGAACAGAAAATCAGAATGATTATATTCTGTGCTGCATTATGAGAAAAAAATGTGTGTGTGGAAGTAGACTTTTATGATGGAAATGTTTTAAATTGGGCAGTTTTGTCATTGGTTCATTTTGTTTTATTGCCTATTGGAAAAATGTTCATAAAGTAAATGTAAAATGCGCTCTAAGACTATCAAGTGTGCTGTATTATACAAGGAATATAATTTAATAAAGTGAGGAAGATGCATCAAAGAATCCATGTATGTTTCTTGTTTTGTGTGCAAGGGGCCTATGATTTGAAAACAGCCCAAAGGTAATCTTTATCCACCACTGGCCAGATGCATTTTCTTTGGATGTGGTGTGGGTTTCAATGCTGTTTCAATGAATGAGTTTCAAGGGCAGAGAAGTTTTAATGCTATGTTTATTTTCATTGTGAGACAGTATTGCTTTGATTAGCAGATATCTATTAGTGTTTGTACATTGTGCTATAAAATGTACAAATAAAATCCAAATAATCAATGTAGAAGTAAAGCAGTATGCACATTAGTGTTTATGGTAAATGGGGCAAAAATTCGAAATAGCCAGGTAATGGGACATTGGAATGGCTGCAGGGGGACTTTAATGCCATATTTTGGCTGTCTGTTCAGTTTGCGTTTGAAAGTTGGTATCCCATAATTTCACTGGAGTGGACATGGTTGCATAATTATGTATGCTAATGTTATGTTAATCGGTGTACAGATTTGTACCTATTTTTCATGGGCCTTGTCCAGATTTTTGATGTTTCCAGGTTGAGAGGTATGAGTGTACAATGTTAGTGAAATATCAATATGACAGTAAACAGCAGTGCCATAAAATGAGGCTTAGACAACCACAGGTAGGGGTCACAGTAACACAGTAAGGAGACACTCACCTGCCATTCCCTGGTTTTCTCCCAAAGACAACATTACACATGTTGGTTGGACTGCTCTGTCTGTACTGCAGTTGTATAAATGCATTTCATTAAACTTACATTGTTCACCCTCACCCTGTGTGGATCTGAGTGCATGGCTCAAATCTGATGCTGTAAATCAAAAATAACAATACATGAATATGAATGCTACAGAAATATGCAGTGATTGTTTCTGTAACCAGCCATGTCATGCAAAGAAAGACATACATGTTCAGCCTGTAACTCCATCTTCTATCCCACTAAGGGTATGTGTCGCTCTCTTCTCACTAGATGCAGTGAGGTCAGACTTACTGTGATGTCATCAGGGTGATCAAAGGTGGTCCACCACTAGTAGCATCCCTCGATCTTTTGTATCATCTTAATCTCTTGGCTGCACGAATGATCATGTCTGAGCAGCAGCATCTACAGGCACCACGGGATCAGTTGTGACCTCCAACTGCATTTATCGTGTTGGTGAAGTAGGTCCAGATTTCATTTCTCCAACTTGTATTGCCAGAATGGCCAAGGAGTCTCCATCCTTGTGGTCAGAGAGAATCAAGTATGATTTTATTTTCCTTTGAGGATAAATTGTCACCCCTAGGATGAATGGCCATCTGAAATACAGTGATATGGACATGACCATATTCCTGTGTGAGCCCATTTATGCAGATGATTCTGTGAACAGCCTATGTTGAATGCAAAAGTATGTGCAACAATGTCTGTGACAAATATTAATGTGGCACATAAAAAGTAACAACATGATTTCATACATGAGATTTGTAAAATAAAAATACCTTGTAATATCTTTATGAAGTCTGTATATGGAATTAGAATCCCTCACACTACATACTAGCTGAATGGAGGTCCAAAGACAACAGCATCATGCCCCAGGCATCTCCATGCATGTCACATGAAAATACTACACTAACTGACAACTGAACAACATACAGAAAGCATCATCAAACCTCAGGATCCGTAGGCAGGCCACAGAAACTACGGAGCCTTTGTATATTTACCTGTACCGATAAGACCTTTGTTAAGAAGCGCCAGTGAAGAAATATCCATAACAGCAACATAACATACTATTAACATTTTTGTTAAGAAACATGAATTAAGAAATATCCATAACATCAAAATAACATAGTAGAATCAGATAGTGTCAGAAGCCTTAGGTTTCCATACTTACACCACAGAGTGTAAGGATTTGCCAATAAGAAGTATGGACGATCCATAAATCTGTCTTTATATACCATTCACATTTGTGATGTAATTCTGTTTATACAACTGAATATGGGAATGAAATCAATTAATTAAAATAGCAACACCTGTATGCATAAAGGTCAATCAAACATCAGCCCAGTAATTTACAAGTTCTGTTAAAGCTCACATTTTCAATAAAAATAAATTTAAACAGGTACCTTTGAGAATGATTAACTTTAACAAATGGAATAATCACCAAAACAGAAATGCTACCTCCTGCCAATGTACCTCTCACTTTGCATCACAGAAACTAACTGCACTTAATGTGCACCCATCATTAAGTACCATTTGTGCCAAACATAACTAATGAGGTTCATTAAAATTCTAGGTTTTGGAATCTCATTTGCACACCTCCATGTAAATTAGCTACATGCAGCATAACAGACAAGTGTACTGCATAAACACTAGTACTAACTATCGATAAACAGTACTATGTATGGCGCGCGCCATTTATTTTCCAGTGACCTGGTAACATGACATCAGTGCCACTTTCAAATAATGATTTTGATACATTTACAGATCAGACCATTGCTACTTGAGAAATAAGTGGGACTTCAGTGAACATTTTTCTGTTTTTGCATTTATCAGACATTTTCCATTGGAGGATAAAGATGGATACTTTAAGGAGGCTGAGATATGTCCGTGAACCCAACTGGACGGAGGAGGAGGCCACTCAGATGCTGACCATGTTTGCTGGAGTGGAACATCAGATGAGAACCAGGCCAAGTAACTTCATGATGATAGACATCTGAAGCCAGATTGTAAGGGAGCACCAAAGTCATATAGGGATCTGCTACACTGGAGTGCAGGTTTGCCAGCACTATGATAACCTGCATCATAGTGATGCAGAGGAGCTTCAACAAAGGATTGCTAAGGTGCAGAGACAGTCCATGGATCCCTACAGTAAGTGTGATTATCCTACATATACCTGAGCCTTCCTACCAAAATTAGAGATATAGCTCTGCACCATGTATATCAGATAGATGTGTTTTTTATAATTATTAACTTGCTGTTATGACAATTACCTCATGGAGATAATTAAGTGGATGTGATAATTGCTGTCCTTATAAGTATGGGTTCAATTCCCATGCTGTTAATTTCTGTAATAGCTTTTATAATATACATAACTATGAACTTTCTCGATGTACATATGTTTTACAACATATAACAACATTATTTCACACATCCTTTATCCTCATGTATCACTGACATTTATAATGCCTAAGCCATTGATAACTGCACATTTCATAGTTTTCCATTATAGTACCACATTATTGCCTACTGCAGTATTATATGTCTGAATAAAAAACAGTACATAATTTCTTTAATTAATTTCTCCTAATAAAGTAAACATTTTTTATCCAGTCAAGTTTATTTAGCCGTAATGAATGCCTGTCTGACTGCTTACACATATGTTTTAAGTTATGTGTTGATAGCTATTATTTCTTTTCAATAAAATGTCCAGTAAGTGTTTGATGCTTCCATATTCATCTGTTCTCCTAGGAATTTGAATAAACACCAGCAGTGCATATTTGTTAAGATGAAACACCTGCTGCCTATTAGCTTGGCCTGTCAGGAAAATGGCCAGCATGCCTACATTTTGGCATGCAATGGGCTCCAATCCACAAAGGGAAAACATATCTGAAATTGTTTTCTTCGTTTACTTCATCCATAGCATTTCTTTACAGAAGCATATTCCACTTATTGATACAAACTTTTATTTGTGCTTGGTTGTGAATAACTTGGCTATTCATTGGATTCCTACGAATATATTCGTAATCCATAGTGGTCTGTTAGCAGCATCTCTTTAAGTGCAGGTTTAGTAAAGCTTGCTACAGACTGTTATATATCTGACAAATGTTTTTGGTAATATGGTATTATTTTTAAAAATGCTCTGAAGTTCTGTTTTATCATTAATTATTACATTCATTTTAAGATCACCATCACCCTTCTCTTTGAGGGAGTGGGATGGGCAGACTTCCAGTTGAAATGCAGAACAGGGAAGATGTATGTATTTGTTTAGTGTGGTGCACTTAGCCAAGGAATGTCATGGTGCCTGGCTCAGATGTTTCTCAGATGGCTTGCTAGTTTCAACAATATTGTCATGTTACTTTCTCCTCATTTTAACAATGATACTTTGTGACTGTTCATATGAATCATTACATGCAGACAGTACAATCTACAGATTCCTACATTCATAGATTTTTACAACACTGGGTGGGTGTTTCTACGCCTGTACAAGTTTTCACAAAAGAATAACAACTTGTTTACAAACAGGACATTGAGGGGCAGGAATTTATAAGGTACCTCTGTGCATGTTTGTCAATCCCTGTTTAAAATTACAAATCACTGTACATTGGTGGATGTTGTGCTTAAATTGTATAATATACAAAGTCAGCTACACATGGATTTCAAGCCCCTTCATAGGAAGTGCAGTCTGTGGGACATATATCTATCTCTCCTGTATGTTCTGTTTAAGTCACAGATAAAATTGTGGCCCTAAGACCTTGTATTTCTAGTACCGCTTGACGTATGAATATGCAGGGGCTTCATAATTGGGGTGTGTGTAGATGTCACATAATCCAATCATAATGTCACACCTCAGAAATGTATATACGAGAGGGTAAAGGGAAATGTGTTTAAGGCTGTCTGCATAAGGCATGTTTGTTACACCTTGTATTCTTTGTTTATTGAAACTCTTGAGGTAGTTGTAGTTGCTGCATATGCCAGGTCAGGGACATACTGAAAGGAACAGTGTACTCAATGATTGTTGAGATAAGGGCAGACTACAGTGAGATAATAACTTTTTTTGGACCTAGCTGCCATGCCCTTATTCATAACTTGTGCTACAGTACGGATTTCCTCACACCTGTGGCCACATGGTGGTCGAAGGCAAGGCCGCTGCTTACATGCATACACAAATTCATGGCCAATGTTATATTGACATTTGCAAGATATTTTTTTTCAAAGTTCAGTTATGTTACTGTGGCATGAGACAGTGTCAAGCATGCTTCCATTCAAATGTCAGGATATGTTACATGTGCTTTATTTGCATATGGTTGGCATGCTTCATGCTGGCCAGTAGTCCAATGTTCAGGTGATGTCCTAATTTCCAGAAGTAAGCTGTGTTATACATGTCATTCTACAGCATTGCTCATTCTGCTCACATTGGTGTTGGATATATTCCCCCGACATGTTCTGTTATTGGTCATGTCCATAACTATAAAGTGACATAGAGAGTTATGTGCATTATGAGCCATTCAGTAGCAGCAATTCTATTGATTAAAATTGTGCTACTTGCTAATGTCTGCATCATTTAAAATTAAACTGTTTTAAATAAGAAGTATGATATTACACCTTCAGTCTCATATTTGTATTTTCAGATGTCACCCGTGGATGGTATTTTAATTAAGTATGTTAGATTGCAGATATGTACGTCAGTTTCATATTAAGGTCAGCTATGATCTTCATGGGAGTGTTCTGTGTGATACACATTTGCTTTTCATTTCTGTTGTGTTTTGCAATTCATCTTGACACAGCATGAGACCCATGGACATTGCCTATAAGACAATGATGATGAGCACATTCCAGGCCACTATCAGAGCCCTCAGATGATGATGGTGATGATGATGATGATGATGATGATGATGATGACGATGATGAGAAAGTCATACCCGCACCTGCCCAAGCCATTATGCCTGCTGTACCATGGAAGAGATGATGCCAAGACTGGAATAGAGATGATTATCAGGACGAGATCTGTGAGGTTGTGACTTTTGTGTTCCAAACACAGAAGGATGTAATGGGGACATTCTTCCAGGATATGTCAAGGGCTATGCGCAACTCATTCAGGGTTGTAACCTGGGAGATCATTTGTGAGGCTCGTCCTCGTCAGAGTGGTCCCTCTGGTCCATAAGTATTGTCTGTGTGCTCCAATTCATCATGTGACATTTAATTATGTTTCAATGTGTACATGGCACACATTAACACTTTACATTTTCTGCCTACATTCAGCTGCCCATGCATTATGGCAGTTAACCTGAAGCTAGTGCTGCAAAATTTAGCCTGTAAACATGTCTTTTACTGAGGGCAAATGATAGACAATAGATGTTGTTGTCCATAGTCCAGCCCTCCACTGTGGTACAGTTTGGAATTGTGTAGTCCCACATCATGTACTGTATGTGCAACAGATGGACGTGTCATTTTTTTGGATGACAGTTGTCAAGATGTCCTATTGGCATGATGTTGTATTGTTTGACATATATTGACAATGGTGATGCCCTCTGGGTTCATATACAGGTATGTAATAGCTATGGGAAGTCCTACTATTCTGACTGCATCAAACACAAATGTAGCATTAGTTTATACACACTGTTACAGATAATTTATTCTGTATTAGTGCATTACACTGTCTTTGCTGTATCTTACATTTCCACATCCATTACCTAGTCACCTAAGTTCACACTTTCCACAAACAGTTGCACACATTAACTGATTGTACATGTCCATGCACAGCGTCTGATCCATAGTGACACACAACTGAACCTTCGACATGTGAGCATTCACTGACTTACTGCTGATGTGCTGTAATGATGCTCACAGGAGTGTCCTCTGCTCAGTAATGTGCATGGTGGGTGACATACTCCTGAGGTTGTTTATTCATCATTTGTATAATAGTATATGTATATGTGTTGGAAATTCTTAGCTTGCTTACCTATTCATGTTGATGTTGCATTATTAAACTTTACTGTGTATGTGTGATTTATACATGGCCATTTACGTGGACATCAGAAATCATTCTGCCCACGTGACAAACATTTGCCATTTGCTTAAATGTATTTTGGGTTGACTTCTACAGCACCCTGTGTGCTCTATACATGCTTTTGCAGTGGGTCAACTTAACCTGTCCTGCTTTTTAATGATCTGGGCCAGTTTGGCCATCTCCCTTACAACTTCATAATTCCGTATTATATTTTGAAGCTGTTTGCCTTTGTTGCAGTTATTGACCATTGCCATATATTACATTGTTGACATGGTGAACATGTGCCAAATGTATGGCCATTTTACAGATGCAGGACATCTGCACACATGTCACTGGCTTTGCTGTCACTATACTTGTGTGTTAACCAGTGTATGTTGTTGAAATCCATGTGCACATCCTGGTATATTTTTTATGCTGTAGTGTTATATTTTTGTAAATATTCTTGCATGTTATTGGTTTGTGTGTGTATGTATTGACTTTGCTTTCATGTATCTTCCATTTAGGCTACTGATAGTCATACATATATGCCTACACCTGTACGTTGCTTTTGACATGCCATATGTTTGTGACATATATGCACTCCATGACAAGACTGTTTGGGTTTTGTACACCTTCTAGTATATTTAGCAGCCATTTTCTTGCTTTTTATGTAGTACTTCTGTTTGGCACTGTGCTTGGTTGTTTGCCTTTCACATGCATAGTTGGAGGTTTGTTTCTGTCCTCTGCTGGATTTATCTAGCATTGTTAGACCTGCATTTGCTCATCTGTGTTATTGCTGGGCTTATGCTTGCACTCGTGACATACTATTTGTATGTATGTTTATTTATCCAATGTGTACTGTGATCATTATGTATTACCCTCCAACACACATTACAATTGGTCATTCACATCCAGGTATGGCTGCCACACAGTCTGCAACATGTCATAACGTGATAGTACATAGGTAGATATGTTTTTCTGTATCTCATCATGGCTGGTATGCATCCCCACCTTGTTTGACAATTTTCTATTGCCCATGTTGTGCAGTGTACCGCCTGTGTAACTTACCTGTCCCTACTTTTTTTTCCAACCTTTGTCTGTCATGTGCTCTGATATTTGTTCTACAGGTATATCTGCTATGATGTCCTTCTCCAGCTCTTTCCCAATGTGTACCTTTCCTTCTATTCTTAGAAAAAAATGAAGCCTACTCCCACCAAAAATAAATAAATAAATAAATTGCCCCTCTGCCTTTCCCACAGATTTTACTATTCAAACATCCTTCTTGTTACTCCTTTTTTTCATCCATAAACCACATCTTCTTTTCTATCTCCTCTTTCCTTGGGTGTGTGCATTACTTGTTTCCCCACATAAGTCCCAAACCCATTGTTAGCTAATGTTAGCTGTGGCAATGTGGCCTTGATTGCCCTTTGCCTGTATTCATTTTTTATTAGAAATTTTACGGATTTCTTCAGAATGCATAAGTGCAAGCAGGCATAATTGTTTTTTCAGTGCATGACTTATGGAGATATCTGTAGTTGTCTCTGAGCTTACTGCACAGATTGTTGAAGATATGCATTACAAAGGACAATAAAACTTTAAAGAAAGCATATATATATATATATATATATATATATATATATATATATATATATATATATGGATTCACTTCAGAAGCTCGAATTTCAGTATCTCGAGCCCAAGAAGTCGAATCCACAAAACAACGAAAAGTAAAAACTGTGAAATTCAAAACCTCGGATACCGGAAGTTTTGAATTTCACGGTTTTACTACACACACAAACACACCATCCACCACACAAAAACACACAATCACTGTACTACATGAAAGCAGGGGGGCAAGCACTCCTGCACCCCCCACACCCTCCTACTTAAATATTCTCACTCTGAGGTCGCACTACATACAAACACACACAAAACACCACCACACAAGCTACTTTCTCTTTGTACACACACATCACAGCAAAAAAACACACTGACACACACCACAGCCCCTACCCAAACCCCTTAACACACACACACTTACCTGAATACATGACCTTAGCAGAACATTAGAAGCAGGAAATTCAAAACGTCTGGTATTCGAGGTTTTGAATTTCGCGCTTCTAAACTTTTGCTATTATGTGGATTTGGCTTCTTGGGCTTGAAATACTGAAATTTGACATTTCAGTATTTCGAGCTTCTGAAGGGAACCCATATATATATATGTGTGTGTGTGTATGTGTGTATTTTTTTGGAAAATTAATTACAGAAATATCTGTAGTTGTCTGTAATGCTTCTGAATAGATTTCTTAAAATATGTGTTACAAGAACCATGCAGCTTACATTGGGATAGTTGGCATTTTTATTTATTTATTTATTTTTTATTTATTTTTTAAATAATGGAGTAAGTTATATTCTGTAGTTGCCTTCAACCTTACTGGATGGAGTCTGCTATAGATATGCATGTTAGACATTCAAGATGTTTTAATTGTAATAATCTTCCTGTAATTATGTTAATGTACATTGTGCTTTGACAACAATTTCTCATTACTTATGGATATATTTAGGATTTGTTTAGTGCACTGTTGCTGTTGCAATGCTCCCTTCTGTGCCAAAGTATTCTGAGTTCATTGTGGTACACTTAAATACTATATTGTTATCTGCATGTATAGTGCTGATATTGGCATAATATGAACTTTATGGAATCTGTCCCATAGTGTGAGGCTGAATTTGGTTTGTCTTTCTCTCTCTCTCTCTCTCTGTCTCTCTTTGTCCTGTTTTTTAGCTTATTTTTTCGAGTTATTTATTGCTTTTTGTCTACTGCATAGCTTTCTAGCTAGTTTCTCTGTGTGAGGTATTAACTGGAAATTGTTCACTTTTATTAAGCATCTGTTTGAGTTGTTTGATTCTGATATCCTGCCAAGGAGAGTGTCATATAACTTGTTTGCAGTTAAAAGCTTTCTCTAAAGGCTCCTTTATCTGTTTAAAATGTTCATTTAAAGGCTCACTGCTGTTTTTCTGCTGTGAGAAACATTCTGCAGTTTGTTTATACCTAAGTAGTGTGGGTATTTGCAGCATTGTCTATATTCAGGCTTGTGTTTGGGCAAAGTCTTCGTGAAGACTGTGTGTCTGAGCACATGGTCAAGGACATATTGGTTTAGCCAAAGCCATTAGGCATTTCAGTGAGAGGGGATTGTTTATGGTCATTGGCTGACAGGGGTCACCTGGACTACAGCTTAGAGTAAGCACCTTACTGGTTCTTTTGAGCTTTTTTTTTTTAAAGTTGTCTCAGGTTTCAACTTTCTGTTACCTAGGAAGCTAAGTTGTGAGTCTTTCTGCCATTTCACACTGAGCTAATTGAAGGAAGGACACTGAGCAAACTCAGATCTATAATATATAACATTAAGTATCCTGTTTTTTTGCTTATTTTGTCGAGTTATTTATAGCACTTTGTCTACTGCATACTTTCACAGCAAAAATCGAAGAAAGGACACTGAGCAAACTCGGATCTATAATATATAACATCAAATATCCTCTTTTTTTGCTTATTTTTTCAAGTTATTTATATCAGTTTCTCTACTGCATACTTTTCTAACTAGTTTCACTGTGTGAGGTATAAACTGGAAATTGTCCACTTTTTTTAAGCATCTGTTTGGGTTGTTTGATTCCGATCTCCTGCCAAGAAGAGTGTCATATAACTTGCATTTAAAAGCTTTCTCTAAAGTCTCCTTTATCTGTTTAAAAAGCTCATTTAAAGGCTCACTGCTGCTTTTCTGCTGTGAGAAACATTTCTGCAGTTTGTTTCTACCTAAGTAGTGTGGGTATTTGTAGCATTGACTATATTCAGGCTTGTGTTTGGGCCTAGTGTTTGTGGAGGCTGTGTGTCTGAGCATATGTTCAAGGACATCTTGGGTTAGCCAAAGCCATTAGGCATTTCAGTGAAAGGGGATAGTTTATGGTCATTGGCTGACAGGGGTCACCTGGACTACAGCTTTGAGTAAGCACCTCATTGGTTCTTTTGAGCTTTTTTTTAAAGTTGTCTCAGGTTTCAACTTTCTGCTACCTAAGAAGTTAAGTTGTGAGTGATTCTGCCATTTCACACTGAGCTAATCGAAGGAAGGACACTGAGCAAACTCGGATCTATAATATATAACATTAAGTATCCTGTTTTTTTTGCTTATTTTTTTGAGTTATTTATTGCACTTTGTCTACTGCATAGCTTTCTAGCTAGTTTCTCTGTGTGAGGTATTAACTGGAAATTGTTCACTTTTATTAAGCATCTGTTTGGGTTGTTTGATTCTGATCTCCTGCCAAGGAGAGTGTCATATAACTTGTTTTCAGTTAAAAGCTTTCTCTAGAGGCTCCTTTATCTGTTTAAAACTTTAATTTAAAGGCTCGCTGCTGCTTTTCTGCTGTGAGAAACATTTCCGCAGTTTGTTTCTACCTAAGTAGTGTGGGTATTTGTAGCATTGTCCATATTCAGGCTTGTGTTTGGGCCTAGTGTTTGTGGAGGCTGTGTGTCTGAGCACATGTTCAAGGACATCTTGATCTAGCCAAAGCCATTAGGCATTTCAATGAGAGGGGATTGTTTACGGTCATTGGCTGACTGGGGTCACCTGGACTACAGCTTAGAGTAAGCACCTCATTGTTTCTTTTGAGCTTTTTTTTTAAAGTTGTCTCAGGTTTCAACTTTCTGTTACCTAAGAAGTTAAGTTGTGAGTGTTTCTGCCATTTCACAGCAAGCTAATTGAAGAAAGGACACTGAGCAAACTCGGATCCATAATATATAACATCAAGTATCCTCTTTTTTTGCTTATTTTTTTCAAGTTATTTATATCAGTTTCCCTACTGCATACTTTTCTAACTAGTTTCACTGTGTGAGCTATAAACTGGAAATTGTCCACTTTTATTAAGCGTCTGTTTGGGTTGTTTGATTCTGATCTCCTGCTAAGGAGAGTGCTATATAACTTGTTTGCAGTTACAAGCTTTCTCTAGAGGCTCCTTTATCTGTTTAAAACTTTCATTTAAAGGCTCACAGCTGCTTTTCACCTGTAAGAAACATTTTTGCAGTTTGTTTCTACCTAAGTAGTGTGCGTATTTGTAGCATTGTCCATATTCAGGCTTGTGTTTGGGCCTAATGTTTGTGGAGGCTGAGTGTCTGAGCACATGTTCTAGGACATCTTGATTTAGCCAAAGCCATTAGGCATTTCAGTGTGAGGGGATTGTTTATGGTCATTGGCTGACTGGGTAAACCTGGACTGCAGCTTAGAGTAAGCACCTCATTGGTTCTTTTGAGCTTTTTTTAAAGTTGCCTCAGGTTTCAACTTTCTGTTACCTAACAATTTAAATTGTGAGTGTTTTTGCTGTTTCACACTGAGCTAATCGAAGGAAAGAGACTGAGCAAACTCGGATCTATAATATATAACATTAAGTATCCTGTTTTTTAGCTTTTTTTTTTGAGTTATTTATAGCACTTCGTCTACTGCATACTTTTCTAGCTAGTTTCACTGTGTGAGGTATTAATTGGAAATTTTCCACTTTTACTAAGCATCTGTTTGGGCTGTTTGATTCTGAACTCCTGCAAGGACAGTGTCATATAGCATTCTCTAGTGGCTCCTTTATCTGTTTAAAACTTTAATTTAAAGGCTCACTGCTGCTTTTCTGCTGTGAGAAACATTTCCGCAGTTTGTTTCTACCTAAGTAGTGTGGGTATTTGTAGCATTGACCATATTCAGGCTTGTGTTCAGGCCTAGTGTTTGTGGAGGCTGTATGTCTGAGCACATGTTCAAGGATATCTTGGTCTAGCCAAAGCCATTAGGCATTTCAATGAGAGGGGATTGTTTACGGTCATTGGCTGACTGGGGTCACCTGGACTACAGCTTAGAGTAAGCACCTCATTGTTTCTTTTGAGCTTGTTTGTTAAAGTTGTCTCAGGTTTCAACTTTCTGTTACCTAAGAAGCTAAGTTGTGAGTGTTTCTGCCATTTCACAGCAAAAATCGAAGAAAGGACACTGAGCAAACTCGGATCTATAATATATAACATCAAGTATCCTCTTTTTTGCTTATTTTTTCAAGTTATTTATATCAGTTTCTCTACTGCATACTTTTCTAACTAGTTTCACTGTGTGAGGTATAAACTGGAAATTGTCCACTTTTTTAAGCATCTGTTTGGGTTGTTTGATTCTGATCTCCTGCCAAGGAGAGTGTCATATAACTTGCATTTAAAAGCTTTCTCTAAAGGCTCCTTTATCTGTTTAAAAAGTTCATTTAAAGGCTCACTGCTGCTTTTCTGCTGTGAGAAACATTTCTGCAGTTTGTTTCTACCTAAGTAGTGTGGGTATTTGTAGCATTGACTATATTCAGGCTTGTGTTTGGGCCTAGTGTTTGTGGAGGCTGTGTGTCTGAGCACATGTTCAAGGACATCTTGGGTTAGCCAAAGCCATTAGGCATTTCAGTGAAAGGGGATAGTTTTTGGTCATTGGCTGACAGGGTTCATTTGGACTACAGCTTTGAGTAAGCACGTCATTGGTTCTTTTGAGATTTTTTTTAAAGTTATCTCAGGTTTCAACTTTCTGCTACCTAAGAAGTTAAGTTTTGAGTGATTCTGCCATTTCACACTGAGCTAATCGAAGGAAGGACACTGAGCAAACTCAGGTCTATAATATATAACATTAAGTATCCTGTTTTTTTTTTGCTTATTTTTTTGAGTTATTTATTGCACGTTGTCTACTGCATAGATTTCTAGCTAGTTTCTCTGTGTGAGGTATTAACCGGAAATTGTTCACTTATATTAAGCATCTGTTTGGGTTGTTTGATTCTGATCTCCTGCCAAGGAGAGTGTCATATAACTTGTAAAAGCTTTCTCTAGAGGCTCCTTTATCTGTTTAAAACTTTAATTTAAAGGCTCGCTTCTGCTTTTCTGCTGTGAGAAACATTTCCGCAGTTTGTTTCTACCTAAGTAGTGTGGGTATTTGTAGCATTGTCCATATTCAGGCTTGTGTTTGGGCCTAGTGTTTGTGGAGGCTGTGTGTCTGAGCACATGTTCAAGGACATCTTGATCTAGCCAAAGCCATTAGGCATTTCAATGAGAGGGGATTGTTTACGGTCATTGGCTGACTGGGGTCACCTGGACTACAGCTTAGAGTAAGCACCTCATTGTTTCTTTTGAGCTTTTTTTTTAAAGTTGTCTCAGGTTTCAACTTCCTGTTACCTAAGAAGTTAAGTTGTGAGTGTTTCTGCCATTTCACAGCAAGCTAATTGAAGAAAGGACACTGAGCAAACTCGGATCCATAATATATAACATCAAGTATCCTCTTTTTTTGCTTATTTTTTTCAAGTTATTTATATCAGTTTCCCTACTGCATACTTTTCCAACTAGTTTCACTGTGTGAGCTATAAACTGGAAATTGTCCACTTTTGTTAAGCATCTGTTTGGGTTGTTTGATTCTGATCTCCTGTCAAGGACAGTGTCATATAACTTGTTTGCATTTAAAAGCTTTCTCTAGTGGCTCCTTTATCTGTTTAAAATTTTTATTTAAAGGCTCACTGCTGCATTTCTGCTATGAGAAAACTTTCTGCAGTTTGTTTCTACCTTAGTAGTGTGGGTATTTGTAGCATTGTGGATATTCAAGCTTGTGTTTGGGCCTAGTGTTTGTGGAGCCTGAGTGTCTGAGCACATGTTCAAGGACATCTTGATTTAGCCAAAGTCATTAGGCATTTCAGTGTGAGGGGATTGTTTATGGTCATTGGCTGACTGGGTAAACCTGGACTGCAGCTTAGAGTAAGCACCTCATTGGTTCTTTTGAGCCTTTTTTAAAGTTGTCTCAGGTTTCAACTTTCTGTTACCTAACAATTTAAATTGTGAGTGTTTCTGCCATTTCACACTGAGCTAATTGAAGGAAAGACACTGAGCAAACTCTGATCTATAATATATAACATTAAGTATCCTGTTTTTTAGCTTATTTTTTCGAGTTATTTATTGCTTTTTGTCTACTGCATAGCTTTCTAGCTAGTTTCTCTGTGTGAGGTATTAACTGGAAATTGTTCACTTTTATTAAGCATCTGTTTGGGTTGTTTAATTCTGATCTCTTGCCAAGGAGAGTGTCATATAACTTGTTTGCAGTCAAACGCTTTCTCTAGTGGCTCCTTTATCTGTTTAAAATTTTCATTTAAAGGCTCACTGCTGCATTTCTGCTGTGAGAAAAATTTCTGCTGTTTGTTTCTACCTTAGTAGTGTGGGTATTGTAGCATTGTGGATATTCAAGCTTGTGTTTGGGCCTAGTGTTTGTGGAGCCTGAATGTCTGAGCACATGTTCAAGGACATCTTGATTTAGCCAAAGCCATTAGGCATTTCAGTGTGAGGGGATTGTTTATGGTCATTGGCTGACTGGGTAAACCTGTACTGCAGCTTAGAGTAAGCACCTCATTGGTTCTTTTGAGCTTTTTTTAAAGTTGTCTCAGGTTTCAACTTCCTGTTACCTAACAATTTAAATTGTGAGTGTTTCTGCCATTTCACACTGAGCTAATCGAAGGAGAGACACTGAGCAAACGCGGATCTATAATATATAACATTAAGTATCTTGTTTTTAGCTTATTTTTTTTGGGTTATTTATAGCACTTCGTCTACTGCATACTTTTCTAGCTAGTTTCACTGTGTGAGGTATTAACTGGAAATTGTCCACTTTTATTAAGCATCTGTTTGGGTTTTTTGATTATGATCTCCTGCCAAGCAGAGTGCCATATAACTTGTTTGCAGTTAAAAGCTTTCTCTAGAGGCTCCTTTATCTGTTTAAAACTTTCATTTAAAGGCTCACTGCTGCTTTTCTGCTGTGAGAAACATTTTTGCAGTTTGTTTCTACCTAAGTAGTGTGGGTATTTGTAGCATTGTCCATATTCAGGCTTATGTCTGGGCCTAGTGTTTGTGGAGGCTGTGTGTCTGAGCACATGTTCAATAAATCTTGGTTTAGCCAAAGCCATTAGGCATTTCAGTGAGAGGGGTTTGTTTATGGTCATTGGCTGACTGGGGTCACCTGGACTACAGCTTAGCGTAAGCATTTCATTGGTTCTTTTGAGCTTTTTTTAAAGTTGTCTAAGGTTTCAACTTTCTGTTACCTAAGAAGTTAAGTTGTGAGTGTTTCTGCCATTTCACACTGAGCTAATCGATGGAAGGATACTGAGCAAACTTGGATCTATAATATATAACATTAGGTATCCTGTTTTTTTTTTTACTTATTTTTTCGAGTTAATTACAGCACTTTGTCTAATGCATACTTTTCTAGCTAGTTTCACTGTGTGATGTATTAACTGAAAATTGTTCACTTTTATTAAGCATCTGTTTAGGTTGATTGATTCTGATCTCCTGCCAAGGAGAGTTTCATATAACTTGTTTGAAGTTAAAAGCTTTCTCTAGTGGCTCATTTATGTGTTTAAAACTTTAATTTAAAGGCTCACTGCTGCTTTTGTGCGGTGAGAAACCTTTCTGCAGTTTGTTTCTACCTAAGTAGTGTGGGTATTTGTAGCATTGTGGATATTCAGGCTTGTGTTTGGGCCTAGTGTTTGTGAAGGCTGAGTGTGTGAGCACATGTTCAAGGACATCTTGGTTTAGCCAAAGCCATTAGGCATTTCAGTGAGAGGGGATTGTTTATGGTCATTGGCTGACTGGGGTCACCTGGACTACAGCTTAGAGTAAGCACCTCATTGGTTCTTTTCAGCTTTTTTTTTTTAATTTGTCTCAGTTTTCAACTTTCTGTTACTTAAGAAGTTAAGTTGTGAGTGTTTCTGCCATTTCACAGTGAGATAATTGAAGAAAGGACACCGAGCAAACTCAGATCTATAATATATAACATCAAGTATCCTCTTTTTTTGCTTATTTTTTCAAGTTATTTATATCAGTTTCTCTACTGTATACTTTTCTAGCTAGTTTCACTGTGTGAGGTATTAACTGGAAATTGTTCACTTTTATTAAGCATCTGTTTGGGTTGTTTGATTCTGATCTCTTGCCAAGGAGAGTGTCATATAACTTGTTTGCAGTTAAAAGCTTTCTCTAATGGCTCCTTTATCTGTTTAAAATTTTCATTTAAAAGCTCACTGCTGCATTTCTGCTGTGAGAAAAAGTTCTGCAGTTTATTTCTACCTTAGTAGTGTGGGTATTTGTAGCATTGTGGATATTCAAGCTTGTGTTTGGGCCTAGTGTTTGTGGAGCCTGAATGTCTGAGCACATGTTCAAGGACATCTTGATTTAGCCAAAGCCATTAGGCATTTCAGTGTGAGGGGATTGTTTATGGTCATTGGCTGACTGGGTAAACCTGGACTGCACCTTAGAGTAAGCACCTCATTAGTTCTTTTGAGCTTTTTTTTAAAGTTGTCTCAGGTTTCAACTTCCTGTTACCTAACAATTTAAATTGTGAGTGTTTCTGCCATTTCACACTGAGCTAATCGAAGGAGAGACACTGAGCAAACTCGGATATATAATATATAAATTTAAGTATCTTGTTTTTTAGCTTATTTTTTTCGGGTTATTTATAGCACTTCGTCTACTGCATACTTTTCTAGCTAGTTTCACTGTGTGAGGTATTAACTGGAAATTGTCCACTTTTATTAAGCATCTGTTTAGGTTTTTTGATTCTGATCTCTTGCCAAGCAGAGTGCCATATAACTTGTTTGCAGTTAAAAGCTTTCTCTAGAGGCTCCTTTATCTGTTTAAAACTTTAATTTAAGGCTCACTGCTGCTTTTCTGCTGTGAGAAACATTTTTGCAGTTTGTTTCTACCTAAGTAGTGTGGGTATTTTTAGCATTGTCCATATTCACGCTTGTGTTTGGGCCTAGTGTTTGTGGAGGCTGTGTGTCTGAGCACATGTTCAATGAATCTTGGTTTAGCCAAAGCCATTAGGCATTTCAGTGAGAGGGGTTTGTTTATGGTCATTGGCTGACTGGGGTCACCTGGACTACAGCTTAGCGTAAGCATCTCATTGGTTCTTTTGAGCTTTTTTTAAAGTTGTCTAAGGTTTCAACTTTCTGTTACCTAAGAAGTTAAGTTGTGAGTTTCTGCCATTTCATACTGAGCTAATCGATGGAAGGACACTGAGCAAACTCGGATTTATAATATATAACATTAAGTATCCTGTTTTTTTTTTTTTTGCTTATTTTTTTTTAGTTATTTATAGCACTTTGTCTAATGCATACTTTTCTAGCTAGTTTCGCTGTGTGATGTATTAACTGAAAATTGTTCACTTTTATTAAGCATCTGTTTGGGTTGATTGATTCTGATCACCTGCCAAGGAGAGTTTCATATAACTTGTTTGAAGTTAAAAGCTTTCTCTAGTGGCTCCTTTATCTGTTTAAAACTTTAATTTAAAGGCTCACTGCTGCTTTTCTGCTGTGAGAAACCTTTCTGCAGTTTGTTTCTACCTAAGTAGTGTGGGTATTTGTAGCATTGTGGATATTCAGGCTTGTGTTTGGGCCTAGTGTTTGTGAAGGCTGAGTGTGTGAGCACATGTTCAAGGACATCTTGGTTTAGCCAAAGCCATTAGGCATTTCAGTGAGAGGGGATTGTTTATGGTCATTGGCTGACTGGGGTCACCTGGACTACAGCTTAGAGTAAGCACCTCATTGGTTCTTTTCAGCTTTTTTTTTTTAAATTTGTCTCAGTTTTCAACTTTCTGTTACTTAAGAAGTTAAGTTGTGAGTGTTTCTGCCATTTCACAGCGAGCTAATTGAAGAAAGGACACCGAGCAAACTCAGATCTATAATATATAACATCAAGTATCCTCTTTTTTTGCTTATTTTTTCAAGTTATTTATATCAGTTTCTCTACTGTATACTTTTCTAGCTAGTTTCACTGTGTGAGGTATATACTGGAAATTGTCCACTTTTTAAGCACTTGTTTGGGTTGTTTGATTCTGATCTCCTGCCAAGGAGAGTGTCATATAACTTGTTTGCAGTTAAAAGCTTTCTCTAAAGGCTCCTTTATCTGTTTAAAATGTTCATTTAAAGGCTCACTGCTGCTTTTCTGCTGTGAGAAACATTTCTGCAGTTTGTTTCCACCTAAGTAGTGTGGGTGTTTGTAGCATTGACCATATTCAGGCTTGTGTTCAGGCCTAGTGTTTGTGGAGGCTGTGTGTCTGAGCACATATTCAAGGACATCTTGGGTTAGCCAAAGCCATTAGGCATTTCAGTGAAAGGGGATAGTTTATGGTCAATGGCTGACTGGGGTCACCTGGACTACAGGTTTGTGTAAGCACCTCATTGGTTCTTTTGATCTTTTTTTTAAACTTGTCTCAGGTTTCAACTTTCTGCTACCTAAGATGTTAAGTTTTGAGTGATTCTGCCATTTCACACTGAGCTAATCGATGGAAGGACAC
Organism: Protopterus annectens; assembly: GCF_019279795.1. NCBI lineage: Eukaryota > Metazoa > Chordata > Ceratodontiformes > Protopteridae > Protopterus > Protopterus annectens. Next base: position 851,353,826 of record NC_056732.1, on the reverse strand, counting down.
TGAGCTGCATAGCTTTCTAGCTAGTTTTACTGTGTGAGGTATTAACTGGAAATTGTTCACTTTTATTAAGCATCTGTTTGGGTTGTTTGATTCTGATCTCCTGTCAAGGAGAGTGTCATATAACTTGTTTGCAGTTAAAAGCTTTCTCTAGTGGCTCCTTTATCTGTTTAAAACTTTCATTTAAAGGCTCACTGCTGCTTTTCTGCTGTGAGAAACATTTCCACAGTTTGTTTCTACCTAAGTAGTGTGGACACTTGTAGGTGTGTCCATATTCAGGCATGTGTTTGGGCCTAATGTTTGTGAAGGCTGAATGTCTGAGCACATGTTCAAGGGCATCTTAGTTTAGCCAAAGCCATTAGGCATTTAAGTGAGAAGGGATTGTTTATGGTCATTGGCTGACTGAGGTCACCTGGACTACAGCTTTGAGTAAGCACCTCATTGGTTCTTTTGAGCTTTTTTTTTTTTTAATTTGTCTCAGGTTTCAACTTTCTGTTACCTAAGAAGTTAAGTTGTGAGTGTTTCTGCCATTTCACACCAAGCTAATCGAAGGAAGGACACTGAGCAAACTCGGATCTATAATATATAACATCAAGTATCCTCTTTTTTTGCTTATTTTTTCAAGTTATTTATATCAGTTTCTCTACTGCATACTTTTCTAGCTAGTTTCACTGTATGAGGTATAAACTGGAAATTGTCCACTTTTTTTAAGCATCTGTTTGGGTTGTTTGATTCTGATCTCCTGCCAAGGAGAGTGTCATATAACTTGTTTGCAGTTAAAAGCTTTCTCTAAAGGCTCCTTTATCTGTTTAAAACGTTCATTTAAAGGCTCACTGCTGCTGTTCTGCTGTGAGAAACATTTCTGCAGTGTTTCTACATATTCGGGCTTGTGTTTGGGCCTAGTGTTTGTGGAGGCTGTGTGTCTGAGCACATGTTCAAGGACATCTTGGGTTAGCCAAAGCCATTAGGCATTTCAGTGACTAACAGGGGTCACCTGGACTACGGCTTTGAGTAAGCACCTCATTGGTCCTTTTGAGCTTTTTTTTTTAAAGTTGTCTCATG
>NC_056732.1:850982788-851052267 GCF_019279795.1 Protopterus annectens | reverse complement strand
ATGATTGGAGTTTACTTTTAATGTTTTATTTGCTGTCTTATTCATTTTGTGATATATATATATATATATATATATATATATATATGGGAAGTATAAATATCAACTTGGTATTATGGCAGAAGAAGCTGTTTGTCAGCCAGACAGTCATAAGCCTGGCAACACCTCAGAACATACATCCTTGTGCATACAGTTGTACATACAGTTCTGGATTAAGTATTAAGTTATTAATAGAAAGATTGGAATAAATTCAGACCCCCTAAATTGAACTTTAATCTGTTCTGTTGTGGAGTGGGGGATGAGGAGGAGATGGACTGAGCAGTGACATGTTTGTACAACTTCCAAGACAGTTTTAGAACCAACTTATGGAATCAGGAGAAAAGTCATACACTGAGGATAAAGGCAAGATGTGGACAAAGTATGGAGTCAAAGACTTTTACATAGTCCAAAACCTGGATTTGTAAACTTGCCCTTGTCCATGTCACTATATATAGCACTGATGGAGGTTATGAGAATGTTTTGAATATAGACAATTATGGTCAAATAAGCAGGTAATTGTAACACACACTAGACAGTATGAATATCTACTGGCCAATGACAAGGTGGATCAGCTTAATGATGAGGAAAACATATGAACTTACATTGATTTATACTGCACAGTGTTTGAGTAGTCATCTGAAATGTTCACAATAGTTACAGCCACAACAATCTGTAGTAAAATAAGGGTCCTACTTTAATGGTAAACATACATATAGCAAGAAACTTAAAATAAAGAAAAATGCACCACATTTGCTGAGATTCTGTTAAGAATGTCTAGCAATGTATCACACAGAATTAGACATGAGCAGGAAAAGAGCTTTATCCTGCAGACCTGACTTTCTCCTAGTGTCCATTTGCCTTCTGTATGACTCGGAATAAGTCTCTTACAAACGAAAGAGCAATACTAGACAAGCAATCACAGGAACCATAAGATGAATAGCTAAGTAGATACAATTAAAAGCTCTTGCCACCCTTTACAAAAATTAATTGTGCACTGCTCACCTCCCAAAACGAGCAGGATGCACATGACAAATCTGGAATAGATTTGTGTCTACATATCCAATCAAGACTAGGCTTAAAAGTAGGACATATATTGACTTGTGGTAGTAACTGATTCGAGAATACATCGAGCTAGGAACTTATTCCTCCAGTGAGCGTTGTTTATTTGTTAATGTAGATTTACATCCTTAGTATGGGTGTTTTACTGGTTTTGTAAAAAAAAAATAGGAGGTCACATAGAACTGGTTCTTTCATGATTTAAAAAATCTGACATAAGTCACGTGTGAGCAGCCTATATGCTATGGAGTATAAGCAGAATTATGCTAATCTGTCAGGATAGTTGAAAGATTTAAGGCATTTAATTTTCTTTGTTAAAAATTATTTAGGCCTGTTATGACCATATCTTTTTGAAAATGAGTACCACTTGTAACATATGAAATTAGAACAGCTTTTCTGCAGAATGTGGCTATACCTCTTTCTTTGCATTTAGCTTGAGACCATTTTCAATACTCTATGTATGGTCATAGTTCAGTCTTTGTTGGAGCAGTTTAGTGTCAATGGATGAGCGGATAACACCGCCTAGCTTGCAGTCATCAGCAAACTTGTTCAATCACACTTATGGGATATTGAACTGGATGTATGCAAAGTAGATGTCAACAGGAGTGGGTCTAACACCAAACCTTGTGGTGCACCATTAGTTACAATTTTACATACTGAGAGGGTGCCAGCAGTTTCAAAAGCCAGGATCTATTGGATAGCCAATTTGCAATTCAGCAGATAATGTAGAGGTTTACATTAAATTTGTCTAGTTTTTCAATAATACCAGCAAGAGCAATAATGTCAAAAGCTTTGGTCAGGTCAAGAGCCAGATCTAGCATTAGGTGACCTAGGCAGTTGTCTAGGGCCCATATTGGTTGGGGGAAATAAAATTAAAGTCTCCCATAAATAAAACAAAGCTGGAAGACTTGTGTAAAACACAGGAGAGCTTTAGGAACTTTTGGGAGACTTTCTGAACACAGGTGGGTGTTACGACCTCTTGGGAGAACAGCAAACCCCAAAAATCTCAACATCAGGACAAATGTAATGTAAAATTGTGGGAAAATCTGGATTTAAGGTAAAGACCATAACTTATTATGCCACCCCAACCCCCAAACAAACAGAGATACCTACAAAATGAGACACAGAACAGCTGAAACAGTGAGTGAGTGTGTGTCTGTAATGCCCCCAGTTAGAAGGCTGTCTAGTTAAGTGACTTTGCTCAGAGTCAAACCCTGATCCTAAATTATTAGTAAGCAAGTGCCTTAAACCTCCACACCAACTGCCAAGTCTCATTTAGATTATTATTTTTGTTTTTTTTGGTAACTCAATGAAGATTACAGTCTGTCAAAGTCAGTCATAGAGTTTCATAGTCGTGCTGTTCTGTGTCAGTGGTTTAACAAGTAGCATATTTGCCTTTGGTGCAGAAAGTTGTGGGTTCTCTTCCCACATCAGTGAGAGGGAGAGGGTTCTGCACTCCTGAATGTGTCATCCTTTGGATCACATGCCTAGCAACTATGAACCTGTTGTTGGTTTGCTAACCATTCACCAGCACACCAATTTTTATTACATTTTTTTTATAACATAGGTAATTTATTCTTGAAAGATAGCAAGCACTACATTTGTAAATGAAGCACTGAAATGCAAAGCTGTTTGATGACAGCAAACTATTATTTAAGAGCTCTTTAATGTGGAATTATTCAGATGACTTTTACTTCTGCAGAGATTGTACATATTGACTGTTATTGGTGGATTATAATTACAGCTACTTGAGTGGTCTTTTATAGTTGAAATGTTCTGAAATGGATAACCTTGTCATTATTGGTTCATACGTTTTGTTTCACTGCCTACTGGAACAATGTCCAAAACTGCAAATTTAAAACTCACTCTAACGAGTGGTGTTTTATTAAACAAATAATATAATTTAATACAACCAGAAAAGTTAATCACAGGACACGTGCATGTATGCATGGTCCTAAAAATGTTTGCAAGGGGCCTTTGATTTGAAAACAGTCCAAAGGTACTTTTCCTCTACCACTGGCCAGATACCTTTTCTATGACTGTGGGTTTCAATGCTGTTTCAATGAACATGAGGTTCAATGGCAGAGAAGTTTACTGTTGCTCGTGCCAAGTCTGTTTCATTGTGAGACTGTATTGTTTTGTTTAGCAAATGGTTATCAGTGTTTGTGCTATAAAATTTAAAATAAAAGTTTTAAGTTAAATCCAAATATCTGTAATCAACAAAGGAAACAGTATGCATACTGGCAGGCTTGAACAGTGTTTTATGGTAAATGGGGAGACAGAGAGAGGCAAGTAATGGGACACTGAAATAGCTGCTGGGTGGTGACAATGGGAGGAGTTCCTGATCCATTACCCTGACTAGGGACAGATTTGACCATTATCTGTCTCAGGTCAGGTTAAGACAAGCAGTGTGCATAAAGTGACCATAGTCCATACTCTCAGAAACATTTTCAAGGAAGTTTACTGAGTTCAGGAGACAGGACCTGCCCTTCACAAAACCAAACTGACTGGGGTCTAGATCAACATTGCTTATGTTTGCATAAATTAATCTGCTATGATAGTTTCCTTGGCTTTGCATGTAAGGCTGGTGAGGCTGATAGAAGAATAATCATCTGGGTCTGTAAATGGGCCACCACTGAGTAGGGGAGGTCTGACATGAGTGGCTGCCCCCTCCATTCAGGCACAAACCCCGTGGATAAGCAGATGTTAAACAGTTTGAGTAAATACTGAGGATGTACGCAGTGCTAATGAGAATGCAGACTGGTATGTTATCTGGTCCCTTTGACAAGGATGCTAAGAGTCATTCCCATGTTATTTTTATGGGAAATTACATTTGCAGGGATATTAGTGACAACAATGCGATGTAGATGGGGTAAGGTAAGCACTAAATATGTTTAGTTTTATGTTGACTAAATCTTTGGGATCATAACGTTTGATATTATGGATGCATTATTGTACATTATTCCTCAATTTACTGACTTTAATGAAAAAACGATTTGTAGTTTCCTTTGGTATCTGCAGTATCCTTAGATTCATACTGTGCTTTACGTTTTCTAACACTGCTCTTAAGTTCTTTACTGACACATTTCATTTGGTTTTGAGATAAAGGATGGGGATTTTGTATGACTTTTCATCATTTTTCCTTCTTTTGTTATAGATATGTGAGGTCAACTATCGCTTATCCCTGAATTTACTGTTATATTTAGGGGTTGGGTACAGACGTTTCAGTGCAGCAGATTAGGTGCTGGTAAAAATCAGAGGTGAATGGAGCAGCCCTTTCATTTGGGTCCATTTGTGGAGTATTGTTGGGGACTTTGTATAGTTGATGCAGGTTTGCCCTGGAGAGGTCCCTAAAGGTGATCTCATTTGGTGGCTGGGTGGTACCACTATGCCTAACTGTGAATATGAGTGATTTGTGATCAGAATTAGTTGGAGCTGGGCAGATGCATGGTGTGCACAGCCAGGGACTAGACTGGCAAGGACCAGATCAAGGATATTAGAATTTCTAATGGGCAGTTTTATAAATTTGCTGTATTGCATTGATATTAACAAAATCTAGGAAATTCTGAGCATACCTATTGTTAGAGATCTAAGGATGCCATTTAGTTTTGGGGTAATTGAAGTCCCCAAGCAAGAATGTGTTTGGTTTGATAACTAAACCCTTAATTATATTAAAGTAACTTCCATTATCTTTCAGGATAATGATTGGGATCTGTAGTTAGCAATGAAGTAACAGTTGGATTTGTTAAGGATAATTTAGATCTCCAGGAGCTCAAAGTTAGGGTTGTGAGTAATCTGGTATGAGTGATGGTGTTTCTGGCAAATACAGATACTCCCCCACCCCTTGCAGTTATCCAAGAGCCTAAAGAAGTGATAAGAGATAACCCTGTTATAGAAAGAGTGATGTCATTGCCTTGAAACCATGTCTCAGAAACTACACAGATATGATTATGTCTGAGTTACAGTAGGGTCTCAAGTTCTAGCATTCTTCCATTTAGACTCCTAGCACTGAGCAGTGCCATGATCAATGCTGCTATATAAGGATGTACAGTGGGATTCTACCCAAAGGGGGGGTCAGCAAAGGCTATAGGCAGTATGTGAAAGCCCTGTCATAAGAAGTGTAGGCCATGCCAGTTAACCTCAGGCTGACATATACTTGGTCCCTTTAAAATGACAACAATTACTTATCCAGTTGGTAAAGCTAATTATTTTGTCTTGGTATCTAGGCATCATTCTTGGTGAAGGCAAGATACTACTCAAGGCCAGTCTCTTTCCTGTCTGTAACACATGCATAGTAAACTTCATTATGTCTCTCTGCATGCCCTTCTGGGTGAAGTACCTCAGGTTATTCACTCCCACATAGGTCACCACTAGGTCATAGTCATATCTGGCTGGTTTAAAGGACCTTAGGCCCTTCAGTCATCATAGATCCTAACACCAGACAAGGAGCTTACAGTTACCCTATTGCTGTCCAGTCTGGTGAATGTGAAGTCTATGTACTCGACTATAAAGTTATCTATCAGTGAAACATTTCCCTCTGTGGAAGCCTTATAGGCCTAGGCTTGCTTTCTTGAAGACCATTGGGTAATCTGTGTGGATTTACAGTATGTGTGAGTGGAGAATGAGTAGGTGTTGCCTTGTGAACTGGGGGCTGGGGTCTTTTAGAATAAGTTTTAGGAATCTTTGGAATTTTTTTCTTTTATGGGCTTAGTAGAGTGCTGTGAATGACACAGTATTGTGAAGGCATTATGCTTACCAATACTGAGCTAATGTGAGAGGTTTGCCTCCATTTTTCTTAAATATTTACATTTCTTGTAGGTTGTACTACCAACTGGCAGAAGCAGTGAACAGTCAGTAAGAATAAGGCAGTTGTTACATTGTCTTAAAACATCAAATGCAATCAACCTAGCCACAGATGGGTTGAGAGCAAACTGTTTAGCCATGTAGCTACAGAGTGGAGGCCTAGGCTGTTTGGTCAACGGATAGAGGGAGACTACTACAGTAGTCCCTGAAGACTTATGGATGAAATATTTAGGGTTACACTCTGATGTTTGGTTAGATGGAAGCAAAACAGTAGTCCTAATATTTTGGGTTGCTTTTGATGACTGGATGGGAGAAAGGAAATTCACCCCGGGGATCACGTCAGTCGCCCTGCTAGACAGGGGTCCAGGGAAGTAAACAGTGTGGGAAGAAATAGCCAGGGAATTGTTATGGCTAGGCTTATATAGGCCCTAGGGCTGATAGCCTAGTACCAACCTATGAACCTATGAACCTTTGAAACAGGCAGTTGTGTGTAGTGGGTGTATAAAATTCATAAATAAACAAAACAAAAAAGATATAATTGTCTTGTTGAACAGATTTAACCTTAAAAAAATTCAGGAAAAAAGTCTGCAGTGATTCTTTTTTATAACTCTGGGTAGACGATATGCAAATGAATACTGTGAAAGAATCAAGCCCTGGAGTACAGGATAAAGCACATTTGCTGCTGAGGCTCATTTCTGTATGTTAAATGGCTAGACATTCTTAACAGACTCCCAGCACATGTGGTGCATGTTTTGTTTATTTTTAGTTTCTTTGTACATGCATGTTTACGGTTAACAGAAGAACTGTATTTTACTGCAGACAATTGATGTTATCTATAGTCTAAGCATCCATCAGATTACTGATGGCTGAAAAATATAAAATATTATTTAGACGACCTCTGAAACCACACATGATTTTACTGTAACATATTTCTTACTGAATCGTTTTCTAGAATTGTTCCAAAAATGCTCATAATATTATTATTATTATTATTATTATTTTATTTCTTTTGGAAAGAGATAGACTACTTATGCAATCTATAAAGAGTACTTCCCATTGTACAATTTTTGTGACTTTTTACCTGGAAGTCTCTACATTAAGCTTTTTTCATGCCACACAAACTAGCTGAGATAAATAAAAACTCCAAAACTGAATGTCAGAGGTGTGGTCAAGAGATTACAGTGGATTGGTTTCACATAATGTATGATTATATTCTTTTAAGAGGATTTTTGGGGAATATTGACTATTTTGTTAAAGCTCTGTGGATAGATAATTTGAAGTAGAATAGGTTCTTGGCCCTGTATAACCTTTCTTTAGATCTCACCTTTAAAGAGGACTATTTAAAAAAATGAAGATAAGAAAGACTATTATTTGTTATGGTCTACAGCTAGGAAAACTATCACCAGAAACAGGATGAAGATTATCTCTCATCTTCATGACGGTGTAGACAAAGAAACTGTCATCAAAAGAAATAGATTACCTGATTTCTATGTTTTTTTCATATCCTGCTCTAAGATATTTTTTAATACCTTTATTGAATTATCACTTGTGACACAAGCAACTTTACATTCATATAAAAGTAATCAAAGTATATTAACATAAACATTGTACTTCACATATATTGCTATATATCACATAACCTAAGCAATATTACATAAATTATTCAATCCATGCCTTTTTTAAAAACAAGAAACATCAAATTTATTAAACCATCACTCACTACACAGGCAATCATAATTTATATAAATGAAAACAAACCAGACTAACACAATCCTAGTTGCAAGCATTTTACATCACAAGCCATACTGATACACTCCCAGTTGCAAACATTACACATCACTACCCAATCTTTCTCACTCAGATATTACACAACTCATTTAAGTCCTGTCATCTTTTAAACCTCATTCCTCCCTTGTATGTATTGTTCCCACAATTCAATTTTTTTCCTATGTAGTTTGCTCCTACCCATTTCTAGATCTCAATTCCAGTTGTTTTATCTCTGCTGCTATATTCACTACTTCCAGTATAGTTGGTTTAGATTTTGATTTCCATTTTCTAGCAGCCACCATTATTAGACACAGAAAGGTCTTACCGTGTCTAGGCAATTCTGATTCTGTATCATAGCTCATAAAAATCATCTCCCTCGTCAGACCAATCTGCCCAACCAGCATCTCTGACAGTGTATCCCGCAGTGAATCCTTAAACTCTGCTAACTCACCACATTCCCAGAAAATATGTTCCCAGTTACCTCTTTTTTCCCCTTCATACCTCCAGTATTTGCTGTCTGCCTAAGGAAAATTTCTCTTGAATCTACTTGGGGGTATAAAAATATCTATGTAAATATTTCCAGGCAAAAATCCTAAACCTTCTAGGTTTTGTTGCATATTTCGGAGACATACATATATCCTCCCATTGTTTCTTTGTGAATGGCTTGTCCAATCTCTCTTCCTAATCCTTTCTAACCTCCTCTGTTTCATTCTTGTAGTTATCATACAATATTTTGTATGGTCTACTAATTATCCCCTTTTTAATGGCAGCTTCTGTTCTAAATTATATTAAAAACTCTACCAGTGCTGCTCTTTTATTTAAAACTCCCATTTCTTTCTCTTTGCCTGTACTCTGATATCAGTCCCTGATAGGGAAGGCAATCTTTACCTGCAGTCCAAATAAATTCTTGGCATCTTTTCCTGTCTGGTTATTTGCTCCTAATACCTTGGTTCCTTTGCCAGTTTTCTCCAATAAATTCCTGCCTATTGTCTGTATCCCTAATTACAGTCATCCCCATCGGCAGAATCTCCTTTCTCCATTCCTGTGTTGGTTTAGTTCTTAGAATACTTTCTGCTACTTTATGGATATAATATTCTGCATGATTATTCTTGTTCTCCTTAAAGGCCTGCATCCAAAATTCCAGTCTCTCCTTGTTTCTTGAGCTTCCCCCGTGTTTCATCATCATCCCTTTCCACTTTGAATTATTTTTATTTATTTATTTTTTATTTTATTTTATTTTACATTTGTTGACCGGGCTAGTCTAACTGGATACATGTCCATTTCCAGTAGAGGCCCGGGGAGAAAAGCTCCAAGCATAAGAATAACAATATAACAAAAGCAAATAAGTAAAATAGAGTAATAAAGCAACAGTACCATAGTAACATAGGTAAAATGAGAAAAGCAAATGGGACTAACAAACAGTGACTAGAAAACATTTAGGCAAAAGCTAGACCAGACATAAACAAGCAAATGCACTAGACAGCACCAGGGCAATTGCAGAAAGAACAAAGTTCCCAAATCCTATCAAATTACTAAGAATAAAACAAGAGGAGAGAAATAAGTTTTGGAGGCAAGAGGGAGGGGTAGGGTTGAAATAGGAGTGAAATACAAGTTTCAGTCTGGGTTTGCACAAGGACAAAGCCACTTAGTTTTTAGATGTTCTTTTATTTGTTTTTTGAATTGAGAAGCAGATGCTAGGGTAGATAGTTCAGGAGGGAGCTGATTCCATTTTTTCCTATAGTGTTTGAGAAAAGAGAGTCACCAGCTTTGTTGTTTGATTTAGTTAAGGAGACAAGTAGTTTATTTGCAGAACGGTTTTATATAGAGAGATCAGATTAGAGAGGATGGGGGTACAGTTAGGGTGGTATAGGATCTTTTGTGTCATAAGTAACTGTTGACAGAGTATATGGTTCTGTAATTCTAACCATCCTAGTTGTTTAAGGTTAAGGCAGTGGTGGGTTTTAAAGGGAGAGCATGTGATGAATCTAGCAATACTATTATAGCAGGTAGATAGTTTGGAGATGTTGTTTTTTGATAGGTTGGTATATATAGCAGAGGCATAGAAAAGGGTAGAAATGAGGTGAGTTTGTGCGATAGTTTGCCTGGCTGAGGGTGTAAGGAAGGGTTTGATTCTGCAGAGGGTACCAAGTTTTTTGTTAACAGTCTTTATGGTGGAGTTAATATGGTCATCAAAGTTAAGATGATTGTCGACAGACACCTAGTAGGCAGGTGGTAGTATCTGGTGCTATATTAGTAGCATTATTGGAGGTTATAGAGAAGAATGGAGTGGGTGACTTATGAGTTGGTGTAAAAAGTAGTAGTTTTGTTTTCTTTGGATTCAGGAGAAAACAATGTTGCATGAACCAGTTTTCTACTTTTTGGAATACAGTTTGGGTTAGGGATTGGAGTGAGGGTATATTATTGGTAGTACAGATTAAGGTAGAGTCAATTATAGTTTTCTACTTGTGCTGTGTATAGGAGTCTTAACTGTGTAGCTCTGAAATACCCCTTCAAATTGGGTAATCCCAAGCCACCCTGTCAATCATCTTATCCCACTTGACTCTTGCCATCTTCCCCTCCCAGACAAAGTCCTTCAGCTCTTTATTAATTGCGATCCACAACTTCTCCTCTGGTTTATAAAAAATATGCCTGCCCTGTGTATAAGACTAATGGGACTAAAACCATTTTAACTGCTTGTACCTTACTATTGATATCCATATAACAGAGCTTCCATTTCTTCAGTTTTTGTATTATCTTTTGTTTAGTCTCTTCCCACATATCCTTAGCTTCCACACTTGAATCATTTTTAATCCATATTCCTAAATACTTCATTTTATCATCTCCCTGTAAATATGGGCATTCCTGAACCAGTTCATGTGTGGGTACATAATTTACTGCTACTGCCTTTGTTTTAGTTTCATTAATTTTGTATCCCGTAAAAATCTGAAATGGTCTCAAAATGTTCCACAACGCTGTAATGTCTTTTTCTAGTTTTGTCAGGTATAAAATAATATTGTCTGCAAATAAAGCCAGCTTTTCTTGACTGCCAAACCAATTATATATTTGAAATTCTGAGTCCCTTATTCTGTATGCCAGTGTTTCTAAATATAATGCAACTAATAAAAGGGAAAGAGGACACCCCTGCCTGGTTCCTCTGTTCAAGCAGAAATTATCAGAGAGGACCCGACCCACTTTAATTTTTACATCTGATCAAATCCTGCTCTAAGGTATTGAATCTGATAGATTTGTGGAAGCAATATCACTTGACTGTTGAGTTACAATCAACAAGAGTGTTCCTAAGTCACATACACACACACATAGACAGATATGTTATCTCTGTAACTTTATTGGAAATAAATCAGACAGAAAGTTAAGTCAAAGTCAAAATAAACTTTATTGTCATTTACAACTACTACACACGTGTAGCCTAAATGAAATTCATGCATCAGCTCAATTCTTGAGATTCCAAAGGAATGTGAACAACACATATAAGTAGAGGAATAAACATAACTAACAAATACAGTACTACTCCCAATACATGCAAGAAAGAGCAGAGACATTTACCAACACTCATATACGAAAAGAATACCCTCCCCGAGTTAAACTGACTACCCTATTTAAAGTAATACAAAACACACTACAGATTGAAATGCCTAAGTTATTTGTCTAATATTGCACTTGAGTGAGTTAAATAATACTGAATATGGCTATAATAAGATGTAATAAGATGTACACATTGTTTATAGTTATCCTTTCTGAATTATTCTGTATGAATATATGTTTCTTGTTCTAACTTGTGACTTGTAACAGCAATAAACGTAATGAATTTTTTTTTTTTTTTTTTTTTTTTTTTTTACTGTAGCTACAAAACTTTAATGAATACTAAGTGAGCTTGATGTTAATCTGATATTTATTTCTTCCTTTATTAGTTGTTCTTTTGGCTACCAGTGTTATAGCCTTTGTGATTCGCTTTTTATCTGCTTTATGTTGTGGCAAGTTCAGACCTCTGTATCCCTCAGAAAATCCGTACACATCAAACAAATCAATGAAGTCTACTACACACTTTTCTTCCGTTGACCAAGATGTTCACATTTCCAGTGCGACTGACAATACTGCCTTTGAAGAGGACAATGATCAGCTGTCTCGGGTTGAAAGAACTATACCAGTGTGACTCACATACATCGATCAAACACAGATTTGAAGTCCTTCTGTAAAACATTTAAACTAAATGCATTTTTTTGTAAGAAACTTCATATTACAGCATACTCTTTAGTATTAGTGCCACAGATTATATTGCATTTATCAGACTGGTCCTGTCACTGTATTTGAAGCAAGTTTATCCTTTTATGAGACAGTGCTCATTAGTGGGATTTTTTAAGTAAAACAAACAAAATATAAGCATAAAAAGTGTAACAAGAGAAAGTTTCTATATATGCCATCATACCTCTCAGCTGTACAGATTTTAGCACAATGTCCAGATTTTTGTCTCACATTTTTGGTCTGTTCCTCATAAAATGTGTGGTTTCCTGCTAAATCACTGAAGATTGAAGTTACTAAATAATGGCATACATTTGAGTTTCATATTTCATATCTTTCAGAAAGTGAATCCCAATACAAATCCTTTTATTCTAACAACTTTCTAAGTTTATAACAGCAATATTTAAAACCCTATTTTTGAGCCTTTCTCACACCATGATTTCTTGTGCTAAAAGGTTGAGAGCTATGTATGCCATACATAGATGAAAACGTGTTTTACTTTGTTGTTGAATAAATTAACAAAATGTATGTGTAGACTCCAGCTTATTTGCATATTTTATACAAGCAGATACTAGATTCCTAAGTTGAAAGACTCGTGTCCATGCAGTCATACAACATGAAGGTTAGCAGTTTAAAACAAGTGAAGATTGCACAGTGCTGAGAAGTACATCCAAACAACAATCCAACTGCTATAACATAATCACAATAATGTTTTCTCATGTTCACCAGTTCTTTGATTTTATTATGAGCCAACACTGCAGAACTTGAAATCTGATGTCTAATCATTATCAAACAGGACTATGGGTGGCACCATAAAGAGCTGAAAATGCTTAGGTTTAATTCACAAGTATAGAAAAGGAAACTCTTCGGCATCCTGAAAGCACCTCAGTAAGAAAACTGTGGTTGTTGACTTCCAAAGGATTATTTTACTTAAGACAATGACTGCAAAGACCATTTTTATAAGTACAATATAACTCTATTGATTGTTTTCATCAAACAACAATAAAAATGCTTATACAGCTAAATAAAGGGAGCTATGATTCCAAATGTCATGTACCAGTTTATTAAAAAGAATCAGACTTAGAAATAAAATTCATAAAAATCCACAGGAGCATTCCAAAACTCTCTGCTTATTTTAGGAGTTGCATTACTTAGAAAAGCAGGATTCACAGAAATGCATAATTTATATGGTGCTGTACCAGATTAAATAAAACAACGTGGTGGTGCAGCTGCTAGTGTTGTTGCCTCACAGCAAGAGGTTCTCCCATTCGATTCTCGGCTGGAGTGCCCCCTGTGTGGAGTCTGCATGTCCTCCCTGCGGTCGAGTGATGCTAAAGACATGCAGGTAGGTGTGAGCGTGAATGGGCTTGCCTTCTTTGAAGGCTGGGCGTCGGGCTGGCAACTCGGCACCATAAAAAGCCACTGCCAATCATGAGCGGACTGGAGCTCTGTTGTGGCGACCCCTAACCGAGAAAAACTGAAAGACATTTTTTTAATTAACTTGATGAATCACCTATCAGAGCAATTTGAACTATGAATGGCCAGTCCAGCTGGTAGAATGGGCACTTTATAGGACAACCTGTAGCCACATACTGCAGAACCGTGCAGGTAGAGTTTGTGCTGCCTCAGAAAACAGGATACCATAGGATGCTGTTGCTTATGTATAGAAATCAGTCAGTGCAGTACAGCTGATAGCCAAACACACTTGTGCGACTCTGTTCAGAAGTTGTGTATTGTGAGATTTTCTGACTCATCTTACTGTGCACCTTCTGAAATTGCAGTCATTCTTGACATGTAGTGGACTAATTCACACAGACCACACTAAAAGATCGCCACACTTGCATATGACACAGAAGAGTTTGGCTAGGGTACTATGTAAAGACATGCAAGGTGGCACTGTGTAATATGCAAGCATTTATGAATACAACCCCTGCTCTTAGCAGAGCCACAGGTTAAGTGTATTCTGAATGTAAATGTGCTCATTTATTTTGTTAGTCTGCATTTGGTATCAAAATGCCAAAATACATCAGGATACACTTTAAGTTCATGCTATCTCATGACTAAAATTGCATTTCTGCCTCGGACCGAAGCTGAAAACATTGCCACCCACTTTGCTAATCACCTCCCTGTTTGTGACGTCAGCAATGATGTTCGAGCAATCCCACCCACACAGTATTCAGTTTTTTAAAAGGTGCACAAACCTGTATTCCAGTAGTGTTTTACTTCCCTCGGGAATAAGACACAGTACTAGTGTTCCCTGCTTCACACAGTACTTGTTTCTGCCTTGTTTTTTAAACAAGGACAAAAATAATAATTTCTAGCAAAAAGAAAGTTCCTAGAATAAAAAAGCCCGGTGTTACCATGCATTTTCTGAAGAATATGCACTCTGAAATTCAAATGCCTGTCATTTAGCAAAAATGTTATACTTATTGATGTCCCAGAAAAAAATCAGAAAACCACAAATTTTCTAAGGAACAAAGTCAAAATGTGAAACGAAAATCTGAACAGCTGAGAGGCCCGGTGAGACTACATGCTCCTGGTCTCCAGATATGTTTTTTTCCCATACATTTTATAAATGTTCCCCCCACCTGTGTCAGTAGTGCAGCTAGGGTGTGTGGATAGGGAAAACGCGATCATGTTTTTACGAACTTTCATTAATGCAATATCGGCTTTTAAAAGCCGGTATTGCATTTGCGGTTAAACCTGAAAGCTGTTGCGCTTTATGTGTGGTCTAAACTGTTGCATCTGCTTGTTACATTCTAGCAAGCAGTTTGCTATATTTGCAAGTAAAAAAAAAAAAAGTGAACAGCTGAGGGGCATGACACTGTCAATTTGCACAAGCCGATCTCAGTGCTTACCCGATGAGACTACATGCTCATGGTCTCCAGTTATGTTTTTTTCCCCATATATTTTATAAATGAAATATCATAAAAACATTTTATAAATATTCCCCCTGCCTGTGTCAGTAGTGCAGCTAGGGTGTGTGGACAGGGAGAATGCGATCATGTGATTACGATCTTTCATTAATGCAATATCGGCTTTTAAAAGCCGGTATTACATTTGCGGTTAAACCTGAAAGCTGTTGCGCTTTATGTGTGGTCTAAACTGTTGCGTCTACTTGTTACATTGTAGCAAGCAGTTTGCTACAGTTACAAGTAAAAAAAAAAAAGGGGTCTAAAGTGTAGCATCTGTTTGCTACAGTTACAAGTAAAAAAAAAAGTACAGTTTTGTACCTACCATAAATGTAGATGTTCGAGGATCTCCATTGCTGCAGTCCTGACATAAGGGTATTCCACTGCCCACCATCGGCCCGAATACCAAAGGGCTAGAACCGGCGTCGGTCATCGGCGCTCGAGACTGACATCAGTACGTGCCAGTACAAATGTGCATGACCGACGCCATAACCTCAGTCTTTCTTGCCTCAGACGTCAGAATGCAAAAAAAACACCACCCAAACCTCAACCTAAAAAGAAAAAGGGGGAAGGAGGGAGGGGAAAATGGGCTGCAGCAATGGAGATCCTCGAACATCTACATTTATGGTAGGTACAAAACTGTACTATGTTCTTCGCCTCCCATTGCTGCAGTCCTGACATAAGGGTAGAATCCCAGAGCAACGGAAAAAGCGAGGCTGGTCAACTAAATAGCAGTAGGAGCTGCTGACATGCCCTGTAAGATTGCAGTGGCAAACCCAGCCCTAGACCTAGAATAAAGAGGTAAATGATAATGCTTTGTAAAGGTATGTACAGAACTCCAAGTAGCTGCTTCTAGAATGTCTTTAGTAGCTACCCCTCTGAAAAAAGCAGTAGAAGTGGCCGTAGCCCTAGTAGAATGAGGCCTGATCCCAGCTGGAACATCCTCACCATGATGAGAGTAACAAAAAGCAATACAATGGCTAATCCACTTGGAAATAGTTTGTTTTGAGACAGCTTTCCCTCGTGAAGTCAAAGCAAAAGAAACAAATAATTGTTGAGAACTCCTGAACTCTTTGGTTCTGCTCAAATAATACCTCAACTGCCTATGTACATCCAAAGAATGCAAAACTTTTTCCACGTCATTTTGGGGTTAGCATAAAAAGTAGGCAAATGTATAGACTGGTTCAATGCCACATTAGAAATCACTTTAGGCAGAAAAGTAGGATTAGTACGTAAGGAAACCCTGTCATTGTGAAAAATCAGAAAAGGTTCCACTGCCATGAGGGCCTGTAATTCAGATACCCTTCTAGCAGAAGTAATAGCCAACAAAAAAGCAGTCTTCCAAGACAAGAACTGCAATTCAGCTGTAGCTGCAGGTTCAAAAGGAGGCAGAGTCAGCTTTTCCAAAACAAAATTAAGATCCCAGGTAGGAGTAGGAGCTCTCTGTGGGGGTCTGATATTCTTTGCCCCTCTAAGAAACTGTTTAACCAATGGATGTGAAAATAAAGGAGGGTCACAATCATAGTGAGCAGAAATAGCTGCAGCATGCACTTTTACAGAAGAGAAGGACAAACCCTTGTCCAATAAAACAGTCAAATATTGCAAAGTACAACTCAAATTAGGCAATTCGACATCAAAGCCTTTAGCTGAACTCCAAAGAAAAATCTCTTCCATTTACCAGCATAAACTTTTGCCTGGCTTCCAAAATAACATCCAAAACTTGTTGAGGGAGCTGAAGGTCCACCTTCTCTGAAACCGAATGGCCCAGGCTGTCAGGAGTGCACCCTGACATTGAGAAAATGATTGTTCTCCTGAGACAATAAATGAGGAATCTGTGGCAATGGCCAAGGTGGTACATGAATCAGGCTCCTCAACAGAGGGTACCAATGCTGACGAGGCCAATCTGGTGCTATAAGGATCATGCAAGGCTTGTCCCTCCTGACTTTCAACAGCACCTGTGCAAGAAGAGGCAAAGGAGGAAAAGCATACACGTGAAGGTTGCTCCAACTGAAGGATAGTGCATCTATTTTCCAGGCGTTCGGATGAAATAGCCTTGTGCAAAACAGTGGCAGTTGGAAATTCAGAGGAGAAGCAAACAGATCTATGTCTGGAGTTCCCCAAGCCATTGTCAACTGAAGAAATACCTGAGGGTCCAACTTCCATTCGTGAGGATCCACAATCTGTCTGCTCAGAACATCTGCTAAAGAATTTTGTGCTCCTGGCAGAAACTGTGCTCGAAGAGTGATGTGCAGATTCAAAGCAGTTTCCCACAACAGCATTGCTTGTCTGCAAAAAGGGTAAGAATGAGTTCCCCCTTGCTTGTTGATGTACCACATGACCATCGTGTTGTCTGTTCGAATCAACACCAGTCCTGGTTGAAGTAGGCTTTTGAATCCCTCCAAAGCAAATTGAACTGCCAGCATCTCTTTCATGTTGATATGCAAGTGAAGTAGCTCTGGGGCCCAAAGGTCTTGAATCCATTTTCCTCTGAAATGAGCTCCCAGGCTGACTCCGAGGCGTCTGTCGTTAATATCTGACTTGCCTCTGGTTGGGTCACAGAGAGCCCCTTGTTTAGGTGACATTCCTGAGCCCACCACAGAAATTCTCTCTGAATGCAAGGTAGGATCCGAATGACAGTGTCCAAATCGTGGCAGTGTTGAGTCCAAACGTTCTTGAGATACCATTGTAGCTTCCTCATATGCAGTTTGGCATTGGGAAGTACTAGAATGCAAGATGCCATGAACCCCAAGGCTTGAAGGACTGTCCTTGCAGTCAGCCTGGACATTACTGATAGCTGTTGGAAGTATAGGTGAAGATTCCTTTGTTTGTCCGGGGTAAGAAATGCCATCTGAGCAGCTGTATTCAGTGTCACACCCAGAAAACACATCTCTTGTGAGGGTACTAGACTGGACTTTATTTCGTTCACAGAATACCCTAGGCATCTGAAAACTGTCATTACATACTGCAGATGTTGAAGAAGTTCGTGCTTGCCTTGAGCCAGAATCAAACAGTCGTCCAGATAAGGATAAATTTGAATTCCTGCTAGCCTGAGAAAAGCTATTACTGGAGCCAGGACTTTCGTGAATACCCTGGTAGACAAGCCAAAGGGCAATGCAGAGAACTGATAATGCAAATTCCCATTCCGAAACCTCAGGAATTTCCTGCAACTGGGCCTGATAGGAATGTGAAGATAGGCCTCTTTGAGATCCAGAGTCACCATCCAGTGATCTTTGCCCAGCATAGGTAACAGCTGTTGCAGCATTAACATCTTGAAGTTTGGAATTTCCAGAAAGGTATTTAGAATGGACAAGGCCAGAATTGGTCTCCAAGTATTTCCTTTCTTTGGCACTAAGAAAAGACGGGAATAAAACCCCGTGCCTCTTTCTGCAGAAGGTACTTCCTGTATTGCTTCCAACTGAAGCAGAGAAGAAATTTGAGTCTGCGCTTTCAGTTTTTGCTGACGAGGAACATCCGGCATACCTTTGAAAGGAGGGAATGTGTGAAAATAAAATTTGTAGCCTCGATTTATTACGTCCAATACCCATTTGTCTTGGGTAACCAAATGCCAATTCCTTTTGAAAAATATCAGTTTTCCTCCCAGAGGGGCTGCCAGCAAGGCAGAGTCCGGCAGCTGAAGACACGGGTCATTGGGTCTGTTTCAAGGACTGACCCCTGCCCTCCCAGCAGAAGGGGTAGAAGAACTCAAAGACCTAGAAGTAACAGGGCCCTGAGAGGAAGCCCTACCCCTACCTCGCCTCGACCTGCCCCTAGACTGATAATCCGAAGAGGGGAAAGACCAACCCTTAGCAGGCCAATTCCTACTGAACTTAGGGGCTGAACCTGTAAAAATCCTGAACTGTCTGCATAGACTTAGCTTTTTCCTCCATTTTTTCAAAACTGACTCTACTGGAGGACCAAAAGAACATCAGATTGTAGAGGAGCATCCATAATTCGAGCCTTAACATGCTCTGACAAGGTCTGATCTTTAAGCCAAGCATGCCTACGAATGACTGAACTAGTAGCAGCCACCCTGGAAGAAGCCTGTAAAGCATCAAAACCACACTGCAAAGAATGCTTACCAACTTGGTCTGAAGCATGCACTAAATCCTGAAGCTCCTTACATTCAATACCTTCAGCTAAAGCATCTACTTTACATTTCAATTGGCCCAGCAAATAATTTTGATACAATAGCATATGAAACTGACAATTTAAAGCTCTCATAGCCAAAGTAGAAGAGGTATACAGTTTTTTACCCCACCTATCCAGGGCCCTAGCATCCTTGTCCAGAGGAACTGGATTCTTAACCACAGAAGCCCTAACCCCTTGGGGCCTTGAGTAATAGTTTCTGGATCAGCCCTAGGACTCTTATATAAGTACTTGTGAGCTTCCGGAACCCTGTAGTATCTGTCTGGTTTAACCGGGCAGGAGGCAGAGAATCTGGGTTAAGGGCAGCCTCAGAAAACACATCCTGAACAACATCCAGTACAGGGGGAATAGCCAAGGGCCTATGCTGAGGCAAAAACAAGAATTCTCTCAGTCTTTTACGGAATCAGAATAATCCTGGCCCTCCCATTTGAAATGTTCCCTCATGGAATGCAAAGTCTCAGAGAAAGAAAAATCTTCTGGAGGGGACGAGGGAGTAGAGTCCTCAGCCTCCGAATCAGAATAGGGAGGGAAATCCTGAAGTTCTTCTACAGAGGAATCTGACTCATTGGAAGACTGAACCAAACCCTCCAACTCTGGCTCTACCCTGGGCCTCTTGGCATAGAACCCCTAATTAAAGTAATCAAATCTTCAGCCATCTTTAACATGTGCTTCCTAGGAGCTGGACCCTGGGGACACGCACCAACAGGGGCAGACTTAGACTTAGAATGGGCTTTGCTAGAAGGAGGAGGCCTAACTACCCTATGAGGAGGGAACCACCGACATCAGAGAAGCACCCTCAGCCTGGCCTAACACAGGAGAAGCCACTTCCTGCAGTAACAAAGGCTTCCCTTGAGACTCAGGTAAACTTTCAGAAGGAGCCGCTGAAGTAGCCAGTGGTACTACAGAACCGGCGTCCGGAGTGGCCGCCTCATCCTGTTTGGACCGCAAAGACTTTTCCTTTCTTAGAAGAACCAGTCGCCGGAGAATCCGACGGCATGTTATAATTACAACGTTTACCAAACACTAGCCTAGCACAGTCTAACCGACGTTTAATACGCTTTGTTAAAAGTAGCACAAAAGCGACACCCAACAACGCTCAGGCCCTAAACAAGGAATGCAGAGTGAATGGTAATCCCTATGAGGAATCTGTTTCCCACAAGAAATACAGTTATTAACTTTTCTGACATCCGTCAATACTGAGGCAAGAAAAGACAAAAATGTCCCCAAAGGGGTACTTAGCCCAACTTGGTCTCTGGTCTGAAACTTAAAACCGACAATTCCAGAACGGCACTTGCAAATGCTGCTTCTGCTTAGGGACCATGCGGCAAGAAAGACTGAGGTTATGGCGTCGGTCATGCGCATTTGTACTGGCACATACTGATGTCAGTCTCGGGATGACCCACGGTTCTAGCCCTTTGGTATTTGGGCCGATGGTGGGCAGCGGAATACCCTTATGTCAGGACTGCAGCAATGGGAGACGAAGAACATCTATTGATAGTAAACGGGGGATATTGGCTACCAGATGATAACAGGAATATGTTGCTTATTACCAAATAAAATCATAACACATCTCCAAAAAGGCTATAGATGTTTTTCTGGTTTTCCTCTACTTAGAAGTCATGATAAAGTCATCAGCTGAGAATATCATTGCTTATTGAAATGAATCCACCTTCACTTAAACTTCATCAAAACTCTGATCATTAAGAGATTTGAAGAGGAATTAATATGCATGATATTTATGGAAAAGGAGAGCTTATACCTATTTATTTTTGCTCAGTGTAATAATGACTTTTCGTATTATAACAATATCAGCAAAATATCAAGCACAATTATATTCAAAATACAAAAATATTCACAAGAAATGTACAGTAAGAATTTTAACAAATGTGCTGTAATAATATTTAAAAATACAACAGGAAAATGGCAATGCTCTACTATAAACTATTCTAATGCAAGAATTAAACTCTCTCACACAGACAAAGTTCAAAGAAAGCCTAGAAAATCACAACCACTGTCAAAAACCTAAGGAAGGTACCTTGCTATAAGGACTCCAACCCCCCCAATAAAGAAAGAGTAGAATAAATTCCATAACTAACTATATAAACTGATTCTGCAGCACTGAACACATTTACTGAACACATTTCCTAATTTTACTTTTTTCTTCTTATGGTTGATCCAGACTAGGCTTGACAATTAAAAGATAAAATTGTAACATTTATTTATTTATTTGTTTGTTGCATTTGTTTGCAAGGAAAGTCCGAATGAGTATAAAACCCCTTTTAAAAAAGAGACACGGGGAGGAAAGCTCCACACAAAATAACAGTGATTACATGTACTGACAATTACAAAGTACAGTAGATTTGTGTCTTTCGGCTTTCCCTGGTTAGGGGTCGCTACAGCAGAACTCCGGTCCGCTAAAGATTGGTAGTGGATTTTTACGTACCTGGTTACCAGCCCTGACGCACAACCTTCAACGAAGGCACGCCCCATTCACGTATGCCTCCACACAGAAAACGCTCTAAGGAGTCTAGGAATTTTTTTCTCATTTCTCTACCTACCTATCTTTCAATATTGCTTAAGCTAAAATAAACAAATAAATAAATAAATAACAAGCTAGCATTAACAAAATAGTGGACATCTCTGTAGCTAGACCAGAGACCTAATTCTCACTGGGACTGAGTATAGGCCTTACTTTCAAAAAATGCATAACAAAAGGTTTGTTTATAAAATAAAAAAGTTGCAAAAACTGCTGGAAACCAACACTTTAATACACAAAATAAAATCTCTAGTAAGCGCTTTCGTCTCCTCATTTTAACCACAGAGACTTCTTCAGACTGAGGTCAAATTGTAAATACTCCACTTTTAAAATACATCATACATCACATGATATACTTAAAACATCACATGATTATAAAAAAAATCACATGATTATAAAACACAAATACATGAATGCTTCAACCCCTTTCTCTTTAAATACATTACAAAGTCCTCTCTATTATTCAAACCTGGTGGAAAGCAGGCATTCAGCCTTACCTGCCAACAATATTCTAAACCCAGCTCTTCCTCAATATTTATTAAATTGATGGTACTAGATAATGTTTCCAAAACCAATAATTTAAAGTCAGTTTTGCATTTCTTGGATTTGTAATGTTTAATCAATGTATTCCTGTCATCCTCTGTTTGCATTGCATATTTATGTTCATAAATCCTTCTGTTTTATTCACGGGTAGTTCTACCCACATAGAATGACTTGCACTCTAAACATACTGTAAGGTTTGCTTATGCCAACCTACTGGCCTCAGCAAAAAAGGTCATGCATTTCTTGTACAGTTATCTTTCCACAGGACAAAAGAATTCAAGGTAAATAGAGAGGAAGTTAGCTACACAGACAGAGGGACAGAAGTGAGTCTGCACCCATTTGCGCACACTTGGGACCAGATAAAAATGTGCACACATCCAAAACTGTAATTAATGGAAATAAAGCAACAACATCAAATGGTGACTCTGTAAACGTCAACGGTTTTCTTAATTTTTTCATTTAATTATGTTTAATTTTTTCATCTATGTTTATATTGACACAACCCAAAAGGGAAGAAAAACTCACATTATCATTTTTATGGCTTGTTTGCTCTGAATTAAATCAAAATATTCTGTCAGGGATGTCGCCAAAGAAAAAAACAACTGTATCAGTGTTAAAAATGTTATTTAAATGAAAAGCAGTAAACAGAGAAGGACACAAATGACATGTGCTACCATTAGCTGTAGTTTGCACTGTCTCCTCTTCATGCAGTAGCTGATGGAATGCTTGTCTTTCCAGTGATAAAGTTCACTAGGCACAATACACAAGAATGCCTTTGGGTTCCACTTCGCCCCGAGCTTTAGAATGGACATAGTCCAGGGGCTGTAAGACAGGCTGATTGACCCGGTGATGGATGAGGGCACTGGAGTAATCTGGAAAGAATGAAAACAAAAGGAAAAAAAACACATTCATCAGAAGTCATTTTTCTTGGATTTTCAGTGAACTTTACTATAAGCTGTAAATGCAGGAAATGTCTTTATAACAATTCCATACTGATCAGTTAAGAATCTGCAGTGCCATGATATCACTGCCTGGCAACTTTTCAGCATTCTGAGGGAGTACAATAATATGATAACTGTGTATAATAATGTATCAATACAATTCAGGTTAGCGATATTTTGCTTTGATATCATGGATATTAAAAAAAAAGTATGACTGCAAACACAAAATTACAAGCATATAAGCAAAAGCTGACGTGCATAACTAACCTACTTGACATTAAATAACACAGTGTATACAAACAGAATGAGAGTATATATCTGAAAAATACTGTATACTAGAGAAACTGACATATGCAGATGGATGTATATATGTGTGTGTATATATATATATATATATATATATATATATATATATATATACACTTAGAGAGAGAGGAATATATAGTATGTATGTATATATATATATATATATATATAATATATATATATATATATATATATATATATATATATATATATGCATATGCGTGTGTGTGTGTATGTGTGTTTCTATAGGTGTATTAAATTAAAAAAGTAAACAGTCTTTAGTATTACAGGTACATGTAAGTGTCATTTCCCAAAATGGAGAACTTTGAAAGAAGTTCATACTGGCACATGTTTTAGTCAAAAATCATAACTGTGAGCATTCGTGTGTATGCCAGCAGTCTGCAGTGGTACTTAGGGGGCGTAAATCTCAAATCTAGTTCTATCAAAGCTTGTTTTTAAACCTTGAAAAAATATAAAATGCATTTTTGTAAATGTTTCCCTCATCCAGCATCTATTGAAGTGTTTTGCATAAGTACATCACTGGTACCTGCTATACATGCAGTGGCAAAATATTTTTGTTTTAGATGCTAACATTTGATTTATTCACACAGGAAATGTACGAAATTGCATTTTTACAGAAAATGTGTATTACATATATGTGTGTATTGTTTGCAAGAAAGCATGCATATACGTCCCTATATATGTAAATTGTGTGTGTGTGTGTGTGTGTGTGTGTGTGTGTATGGTTTACATCCATATTTTGAAAACTCACTATATCTAATGGAAACAGATTGAAATCAACTTGTCAATCAACAGCCTATTGAAAAGAAAAAAGAAAATGAACCCCCCAATCCTGCTAATTATTTATACCAACTCAGAGACTGCACTACAGTGGGGAAAGGGCAAATTACTCAATCCCCACTGTACTGTGATCTTGCATAGAAAAAAGCAGGCACTTTCAGTCAGATGATTTTTTAATTTTTCAATTCAACAATTGGAATATTCAGTCACCTGTTGGTAACCTATATATATAGGTATGTATATGTATATGTGAGTGAGTGAGTGTGTGTGTGTGTGTGTGTGTGTGTGTGTGTGTGTGTGTCTGTGTGTGTGTTTGTGCACGTGTCTATATTTGCATCAGATTTTCTTCTGACCTACTTTGCAAGCTCTGTTATAGTTTCATGGTATTTCAGGAGTATGCATTTTACTTCATAAAGAAAATAAAAACATACATTATCAGTCCTTGAGCTGTTGGAATTACTTCAGATATTACTTAAGACTTGTACATCATACAGCATGCCTGTGCTTTCAAAACATAAAGCAATAAACTAACAAAATAATACTTTCACTTCAAAAGTTGATTAAACATGTTTAAAACAGTTGTTAAAAGAATATAGAGAGAAATAATGAAAAAATGATGGTTGTCAACAAGCTAAAATGACATGTTTTACATACCACTCATACATTAAATTAAATTGGACAAATCTGTTACTTCACACCATCAGCTCAGGTACGAAATATATACAAATAAGATCTGGGTCTTGATGGTATAAGAAAGAATAATTTGTGTGCTTCTGTGTAAATACATAATGCATTCCAATTTAATTTCTGCATTTAAATTAGTGATAGACTGAAATTAAGAAATCAATATCGGAGGCATAGATACTGATTCAAGCAAAGCTGAAGACTTGCAAAGCTGAAAAAATAAGTATACATGACAACAGTTCAAAACTCAAAGAGTCATTGTTAATTAGACACATAGGTTCATACTAGGCTAATGGCCCTGGAGCCTTTACAAGCCTATCCTATAGGATTACCCTGGCATCATGCCACCTGACATTAGTTCCCAGTGCCTCTGTCGAGTAGAGCCACTGGAGTGATCACCGGGGTGAATTTTCTATTTCTCATCCACTCATCAAGAATTTCTTGAAGAGGACCAGTGAGGTGCTCTGTTTGACATGTTTGGGAAGTCTGTTCTATAGCATGGGCAGTCTTTGGGTTATGAACCTGTCTCTCCTGCATGTTCTGTTAATTGTGGTAATGAGGCTGAGGTCTCTAGAGTGTGTGTTGCATAGGGATTGGGATTTCTTTAGATGTAGCATTTCTAACAGAGCTGGGTCAGACATGGATTTGTAAGTCAAGCAGACATAGCCTCTAAGCAGGCAATATGAGACAGAGAATAGTTGGAGCTTTTTGAGTCTGTCCATATAGGACAAGTGTTTAAGACCAAGGATCTTCTTTGTGAAGTACTTGTGCAGCCTCTTCAGTTGTTGCAGGTGTCTAGTGAGGTACATGCTAAATGGGGCATTGTACTCGATGATTGGCCTAATGAGGGAAGAGTAGAAGGAGACAATAACCTCTTTCTGCCTGGATGCAAAACCCTTAGTAATGAGATGTGCCACATAGAAGGACTTTCTGACTACAGTGGCAATGTGCTGGTGAAAAGAGAGGTTGCTGTCAACCTGTGTTCCCAGTTCTCTTATAATGCCTTCTGTGTTCAGTGGACTACCATCGATGTGGTAATTCATGGGAACTGGGTTTTTCCCAAAGGAGATGACGACACATTTTTTGGCATTGAGTTTAAGGCCATGGTTCTGACACCAGTCATTGGTCTCAGTGAGGCCTATCTGTAGGATGTCAACATCACTTGGGGAGTTAATAATAGCTCCCAAATTGCAATCGTCTGTGAACTTTGTCAGCCAGTGTCCCTTCGTGTTGGTCTGGACTTCAGAGAAGTAGATACCAAAGAGGAGAGGACCCAAGACCAAACCCTGTGGGACTCCACTCATGACTGGTCGGCAGCCTGACTTGCAGTCAGCTACTTTCACACTGTGGGTTCTATTTGTGAGCTATTTTGCAACCCACCTAGTGATATAGGGGTTGATGCCTAGTTTAGTGAGTTTTTCTATGATTCCTGAGTGGGGAATGATATCAAAGGCCTTGGCCAGATCAAGGTAGGTTGTATGAAGCACCTTGCCTTCATCCACAGCTCTGGTGACTGACTCAAAGAAGTAGACCAAGTTGAGCAGGCATGATCTACCCTTCACAAAACCAAACTGTGTGGGATCCAGAGTTTGGAGATTCCCTATATCCTTGTTTATTAGGTCCATGATGATGTGTTCTATAGCTTTGCATATCAGACTCATCAGGCTAATGGGGCAATAGTACCTAGGGTGTGTAGTCACTCCTCCTTTGTGGAGTGGGATGACTGTAGCAGTGCGCCATTTGGTAGGGACAAAATTTAAGGTGAGGCTGTGATTGAACAGGGTACACAGGTGAGGTGCCAGTTCACTCTGTAGTTCATGTAGGACAAACCCAGGGGTAGTGTCAGGTCCCATAAAGCTGTATTCTTGGCCTTGGACAGTGCTGTTTTAACCTGTGCAGCAGTAATACTGGGTGCCTGGCAATCTACTGGTATTGTGATTGGTCCTTTGTGTGGGGGCATAGTTGGCACTGAATCTGTCAGCCAGTATACTAACAATATATGTTGGCTCGGTATAAGAGGTACGATGGTGCAGTAGCTCAGAGCAAATCTGGGTATTGCTGTGGAGATTCTTTATATAACTATAAAAGGCCTTGTGGTTGTCTTTATGATCTGCTGCAATTCTGTTTTCATAGTTAGCTTTAGATGATTTGATGAGGGATCTCAACTTTTTGTTGAGGCTAAGGATTTTTTTTCCAGTCTTGGGACTTCACCTTATTCTGCATCAGTTTCCTCCTTCTGTTGTAGAGTTTGTTTATGGCAGGGGGCCACTAGATTTTGGAGGAGAGCATATTGGTTCTATTGGGTATGGCGAGATCCATGCATTTGTGTACGTGTTTGTACAGTGCATTGGTGTATGATTTGGCAGTCATGCAACTATCCTCCATTTGCATGGGTGCCATGAAGTTAGCCACCTCTCTTTTTAGGAGCCCAAAGTTAGCTTTGGAGAAGTTTTTCATGGTAGTTACCTTTGGGGGGGGGTGGGGGTTCCAAGATGATAAGTTTGTGGTAGGGTCTAACCAGGGAGGAGTTGACTATTGGTGTAGAGCAATGGTCGCCCATATTAGTAATGACCAGGTCAAGGATGTTGCTACCTCTAGTGGGGGTAAGAACAAGCTGGTCCAGAGCATTGGAATTAATGAGTTCCAAGAAACGTTGGGCAAGTGTATTGGTACATAAGTAGTTTTCCCAGTTAATGGAGGGGTAGTTGAAGTTGCCCAGTATGAGAGTGTTTGGTTGGACCCTAATATTCTCCAGGGTATTTAGGAATGTGAGTGTGAGTCTTGGGACATGGTTGGGGACCTATAGCAGGCTACGACCTGAATTGATGTCTTACCCAATGTTAGCTGCACCTGAAGTATCTGATGCATTATGTTGGCCTACCAGTCTGGAGGCATGTGCATCCTTTATGAATATGGAAACATCAGCACCTTTGGACCTTTGGTCCAAGGTCTGGGGCCAAAAGGTGTGAAATGAGTTATAGCCTGGTAGTGCAGGGGTGCTTTCTGCTGTCTTGAACCAGGTCTCTCTTACAACACAAATCTTGATGTTCTCCATTTTAAGGAGTGCTTCGAGCAAGTGCATTTTGAGATTTAGACTTCTAGCATTGAGCAGCATGACCCTCAGATTGCATTTGTTTATAGCTGTTATGGTGGTAAGAAGCTCTTATCAAATTATAAACAGAAGAGCCTTGTAATAAAGTTGCAGTGGAAAAGAAACAGTACTCTTCCTGTATCCTGTTTTAAAAGACAAATATGTTTTTTTAAGATAAATATTTTCTAATGTTTGATGTAGCATAGCATGCTGTTTTAATTAAATATTGTTACAATGTACTTTGTTATGACTATGTGCATGCAGTGTTATACTTCGAGTCTTTGGTGGCTTAGTACAGAGTTTCCCACCCAAGGCTTGCATGTGCAAAGTTTATCTTTTCTTAATGAAGTGTTTTACCATACATCCTTCTCTACCCGTTTGTATTTTAAATATAAAGCAAAAGCCAGTGTTTCAACATCACCTTTATTAGTCAATCATGTTGTGATTAAAATTTAAATCTTTCATCTATGGAATAACTAGTTTGATGTAGAAATTTAATAAGCAGTATATGCAACTTCTTTGTGAAAATGGACTTTTGTTACATACATTTCACGTGTTCCAAACAGAAAAGATGTCTGCAAAAGAAACAAGACGTTGACATACATACATAAACAAGCAATGACAAATATAAGCCTAGAAGAATATTAACTTGGAAGGTTTCTGGTGTGAGACACACACACCCACACAGATTCGTATCACTTCACTGAAAGACCATTTCATTGACACCCATTTCACTGAGACCAAATCACCTAAACTTCATTTCACCTAAAACTCATTTCACTGACAAGTAGTACTCTAAGGCAAGTCAAAGGTATACGTCCTTTTCCACACTGTAGTGCGATCTTGGTGTTAGTATATATAGTTAGGGGGGTGTGGGGTGTACAGCCCTCCCAACATTGGTGGATGTGGGGGGGGGGTAGCCTCCCCTCCTAGTTCGTTTTTACCAAATAATGTAAAACAAAACTAGACAACAGAAAACCAAATGTGGGTGGCTGTGCCCCCCACACACCCCTAACTATATATACTAACACCAGGGGACAAAGTTATTAAGTATTTTAAGAAAGGTATTGTTGAAATACTGATCCGTGGTGGTGGTGCTGTGGTAGCGTTGTCACCTCACAGTAAGACGTCTGGTTTGATTCTCAGCTAGAGCATCTTCTGCGTGAAGAAATGCGTGAATCGGCGTACCTTCGTTGAAGGTTGTGCATCAGGGCTGGTAACTCGGCACGTAAAAATCAATTACCAATCATTAGCGGACCGGAGTTCCGCTGTGGTGACCCCTAACCGGGAAAAGCCGAAAGACACAACAACATTGTTGAAATACTGAACAGCTAGGTCTAGATGGAGGTTTTTAAGAGGTGTCCAGTCACATTTCTAAAGAAGCAGGTTAAAAGTAGAGGGGGAGTAGTCTTTCGTGCTACGGATGTATTTGTAAGTGATGTTGCTTTAAAAATGCACACATTTTCTGTATAGAAAGGTTAGAGAATGGTCACTGAGGATGATGCGACCATCAACCATCTCTTCTGTCCTAGGGTGAGAGTCTGGGCTTAGCTGCCACTTGCATAGGTTGGTAGAGATCATGAATGTGGCACACAATAACTGAAGGAAAGCAAGGGACAGTGAAAAGACATCTAGTGCAGGATGGGCAGGTACATGCCCCACACATGCTGACATCAGTATACACTGCTTCCCTAGCTAAGGGATCCTGACTAACCAAAACAAAGTTTATAGTTCTACCCCCCTCCCCCCATGTCCATGCTCCCAACCTCATTGAGTCCTTGGCTCCTGGTTCTAAGAAATTGCAGCTGCCAGGCTCTGCCCTATTAAGATTCAGGAAGTCAACCTGGGAAAAGAATATGTCTGGGACTGTCAGAGAGGTTGCTGAGGAAGGTGGAGGAGGCGGAGCATAAGCTAAATGATAGCAGTGGGTATGTGGGGAAGTGGGAGAGCATAAAAGAATCTATAAGGGTACAATGTCCATCACTTCTTAGGGATGCTGAGTCATCTCCGAGTGGTGGCAGTGATCATGCATGTTGTTTTCTTACAATTCAAAGTAAACTGTTAAGAGGTAAGATCATTCATAACGTATGTCAGATCCTGCTCAAATTTATTCTTAAGACAGACTGTATAATTTGATTGGCACTAGAAAACAAAATATATGTACAGCAAAGGTTTAAGACACAGTCTGCAAGGATGTGTGTGTGTGTGTGTGTGTGTGTGTGTGTGTGGAGTTTATAAATATGGAGAACAGCAGTGGTCTCAGGAAACAGCCTTGTGGGATTTCAGTGGCTATTTAGTATGTTTCTGTAGCAGCCTGTTTTGTGTCTTTCGGCTTTTCCCAGTTAGGGGTCTCCACAGGAGAACTCCGGTCCGCTAATGATTGGCAGTTGATTTTTATGTACCAGCTTGCCAGGCCTGACGCACAACCTTCAATGAAGGTATGCCCATTCACGCATGTCTCCACGCAGAAGATGCTCTAGCTAAGAATCAAACCGGACAGCATCTTACTATGGGGCGACAACGCTACCGGAGCACCACCACCACGGATTCTGTAGCAGCCTGTCGATTTTGTTAATTATAGGACATATTACTTAAATAGCAGCAGGCTACTGCTTAGGCCAACAAAATGTATCTGAGCTAAAAGGCAATCATGACTGCTTCAAGGGCTTTTGCTCAGTCTTGATTATGCAGTCTCTGAGAATTGTCTATTGACAGCACCACTATTTGTATTGATGGTTAGTAAGTTTAGAGCAGCCATACTGACACTTTCCTTTTAGAAATTATGTTGCAGGTGGCTTTAGTACTAAAAAATTTGTTCTGCAGTGATGTTTTTTCTAGTATATTTTCTAAATTAGGGAGTCAATATATATCTATAATGCTTATGAAAAGTGTATTTGTTACTGTCAGGTACTACTGCAGCTTGTTTCCTACCAAAAAAAAAACAGTATGAATTTGAGAAAGGCAGCATTGTGTGCAGGATGAATGGGCTAGCATGGTGGATCAGAGGTATAGATTTTGGCCTCATAGTTTCAGGTTCCAGGATTCAGTCCTGACTTACTTTCACTGTCTGTTTGGAGTTTTGCATGCTCCTACTGGATCCATCTGGTTTCAGAGGTTTTCTTCCACTTCCCATAAACAAGCTGGTTGACTGGTTATACTAAATTGTCCATATACTTCTTAGTCTACCTTTGTAGTCCAGGTCATGGCTAAAATGGGTCAGAGAAGGATGCTTCACTTACCTTGTAAGCAAATAAATTACATTAAGTATGTAAGGTATAGGAAAGAGGTAAAGTCAGCAACCAACCTGGGAAAATTAGTCTTGATTTTTTTGTACTTATGAAGATGTACATAAAAACTTAAATCCTTATATCTCTCTTGACTTATTTTCTAATGACAAATTTCACTTTTCTTCCCCATCCTCCATTCAAGCTTCACTATTCACATTACTTCTCATAACAGAATTGATTCTAAACATCAGGTTGACTTTTTTTTTCTTAATTACTTTTCACTAAAACATGATTCTAAATATAAAGTTAATGTTTTTTTCTTAAGCTGGTGTCAGCAGCTCCAGAAAACAGAACCCTAGCCTCCATCCCAAAAATTATACCCCCAGCCAATTTCTGATGAGAGCAGTTTTAGTTCTTTAGTAACCCTTTCAAGTCCAGTGAGAGCAGGTTCATGTTTTACTCAATATTCTGATTCTAGTAAGAGCAGCGTTAAGCACTCACCTTCTTCACACACCATTTCCCTTCTTTTTAACACTAGATCATGCTTTTTCATTTGCAACTGCAGTACCATCTTGAGTTGCTTTCTTCTATTCACTTTCCCTT
This sequence comes from Protopterus annectens, assembly GCF_019279795.1. Lineage (NCBI taxonomy): Eukaryota > Metazoa > Chordata > Ceratodontiformes > Protopteridae > Protopterus > Protopterus annectens. Next base: position 851,020,558 of record NC_056732.1, on the reverse strand, counting down.
CTCTGTCTCTCTCTTACATATATTATATATGTATATATATATATATATATATATATATATATATATGTGTGTGTGTGTGTGTGTGTGTGTGTGTGTGTGTGTGTGTGTAGATATATATATATATATGTATATATATATATATATATATATATATATATATATATATTATATATACATATCTATATATATGCATACATACATACATACACATATATCATCACAGTATTCCTTTCTGCTACTTCCTACAGCTATAGCTATCTCCACACTCCTTCCCTCTCATCTGTATTCCATTCCCATCTATTATTTCCTTGAACCAGTGATGTCACTTCCAGGTTTGACTTTTACTTTGCTTTATATTTTCTTTCTTGCCTAAACTCTCTCTCTCTCTCTTTTATACTTATTAACAGTATATCCTGATCCTTTTGTCTACATATCTTTCTTCCAACCCCACCTACCTAACATCACATTTACTTTCAAACATCTCGTAGCTAATCTTTCATTCCTTTGTTTGTTTTGCTCACGTATCACCTTTAGATTATTTGTTGCTTTTGTCTAAAATGGTAGCCACACCAGTTTTTCACTACTACCTTTTCATGCATCTCTTCTCTCCCTTACTGCCTGCTTTTTATGATAGTTTAGATAATGTCTACTCTATTCACTTCATCAGGCTCTACCCTAGACTACCTGTGTCTTTATCTTATTCTTTTGATTCACCTTCTGTATATTTTCAAATACTGACCCTCTGCACTCTAAGCTTGACACCATACACCCATATATAAGCATCCCTACCTTCCCCCAGAAGGTAAGAAATTCCACAGTCATTTCCCCCATTCAGTCAGTTTAATCATTTAATTTAATTCACAGAATCCCTTCAAACTCTTGAGTGAACTCCTGCTCATAGCTGGCCTTAGGCATAGGCCAACTAGGTGGCCGCCTAGGGCGCCGCTCTAGCAGGGGCACTTTTCCACTCTTTATTTGGTGTAAGTAGACCAGGATGGAGGCACCGGGTGGTGTAGTGGGGGGGGCGCCGTGAAGCCCTTTTGTCTAGGGCACTAGCTGGCCTAAGGCCGCTCCTGCTCCTGCTCACTCTCATCCTTTTGCTCGCAAGAGATGCTACAGTCAGTCAATAGAGGCCTTCTCTCCCAAGAGTAAAATATCTCAAATTTTTACATGTCTGTTCTCACTACTGTCCTACCAGTCTTCATTTCAGTTTGAAATCTGGTCAAGTGAATATTGGTAGCTCTGGTAATGAATATAATAATCTTCGCATTTGGATTCTCTACATAACCTAGATATTGTTGGCGCTGGTAACATCTGGTTAAAATTAGACTTCAAACATCTTCCCTTTCATATTCCACTCTGCAGTTCCATAAATATGTAGCCCCTTGTTCTTGGAACAGGTAGAGGGCATTTCTTCTTTAAAAAGAAAACAAAAAACTGACCTGCAGTATTCTAGTCATATCTTTTAAAATTATTAATATTGCCCTAAATGGCTAATCACTGAACTCATTATTTCCAGTTACTCTAGGATCATTACCCCCACTCTAGCCTCCTCTACCTGCGAATTCCTCTTTCAATAAACCACCCAAGAAGCCCTCTCCTTATTTTCACCCTTGAAGAAATCTTCTTATTTTTCTTCAAGAAGACTTCAATATTAATCTGCTTTCTTCATCTAAACATGACATTCTCAGTTCTGTATTTAATACCTAGCTTATTTACCTTGTTATAAGGCCAATATATAGTTCTGACACCACTCTTCTGGACCTCTTCACCACAAATAAGCCTCCTAGAGTTTATTACCTTGTTACTCTGTTATCATCCTTATGTGAACATTGTCCATTTATTTTACGTGATCTACCAAAAGACCTATATTTCCCCTGTCATGTATAGTCTAAGATCTAGAAATTCAGATCTCTGAACTTGTAAGCATGGCATAAGTGGATTGTTTGGCCATACTTTGGAAACACAGAGCTTAAAACCAATCCTAAAGTCCATAAACATTAGGAGGCCTGTAAAAATATCCCACATAACATCCAAACCAAGGGGTAAAAAGGTCTCATAAACAAACCATTTGGTTAAAACTACAAGAAAGTCCTAGCCAACATAGGATCTTTACTTTTTAGTACTTCAAGCCTACCACAGTGAAGGCCCATAGGATACATGCAAATCACTCCTTAAGAAAATACCAGTGTTTCAGTTATATGGCTTCCATATGCCCATGACTTTTTTTCTTTGTTAAGTCTTTACTGGTACATTCAGGCCAATATGGTGGGAGGTTGGCATAATGGTTAAGGTGCTTACCTTAGAAACACAAGGTGCAGGGTTTGATTCTGACATGGGGTAATTGGGTGACTTAAAAATGGCCCATAAGGGCAGTTAGCCTAGTACTAACCTATGAACCTATAAAGTCAAACCCCTGTAGCTGCACACAGGCCATATATTTTTTTCCTGAGCTCATCAAGCTGGGCCATCCTCGTAATTTGTGCTGAATGGTGTGTGTGTGTGCGCACCTATACACACACACAGATAGATAGATAGATAGATAGATAGATAGATAGATAGATAGATAGATAAAAATATAAGAAGATAGTCCAACTACAACCACCAAGAATTCTGTCATTACAAGGCAACTTAGCAGAAAACTGAAAGCAGTGAATACAGAAATTCACTTTGCTCCTCACTGAGTGGAATAGCTAAGAAACCTGAAAAGTTACTCTGTGCCTTATTTATGCATGTCATATGGGAAGTAAACTTGGTGGCATTTAATAGTTTTACCTTTCAAGAAAAGAAAGAGCTAAATAATAGCAATAAAGAAAATGTTCAGAATTTGTGAAGCTAGGTAAAAACTGTACTTTTAATAAGGAATTATTGACTAATGGAAATTACAAAGGCTTGTGTTACTGAGCTGAAAAACAGTGCTAAAGACTCTAAGTATGGTGATTTACAAGATTCACTGATATATGCCGCGGTGGTGCAGCGGTGGCATTGTTGCCTCACAGCAAGAGGTTCTCCCGTTCGATTCTCAGCTGGAGTGCGGGGAATGCCTTCTGTGTGGAGTCTGCCTGTCCTCCCCATGGTTGGGTGGCATTCGAAAGACATGCGTAAATGGGCATGCCTTCGTTGAAGGTTGGACGTCGAGCTGGTACCTCGGCGTTCATGAAAATCTACTGCCAATCATTAGCAGACCAGAATTCCGCTGTGGCGACCCCTAACCGGGAAAAGCCGAAAGACAAACAACAACAACAACTGATGAGAGACTGTACAGTGTGTGTTAAAAGAAATGATCAAACAAGGGGCAACCTTGTAAGAGAAGCAGATGAGTCTGTGTATAGCTGTGGATGTGTGCAAAGAAAGTGAATTACAAATACACAGTGAAGGTAATTAAATGAGGAGATGTACAACATAAAAAGTGAGTAAAATAAATTAAAATGAAGCCTACAGTGAAAATGTAAAATAACAGCAATAAAAACAAGAAACACAGCCATGAGATATAGAAGGAAGTAGACACAGCTTAAATTCAGGCCTCATTACCTAGATATGGCTACTACCAATAGAAGAGTCCAGCATTTAGTTAGTTTTGTAGTATTTGTTGCAAAAACAAAAATTTAAATATGCATTAAAGAATGGAACTTCTAGTATGGTGATCCTCTGAACAGCATAGAAGCCTTCTCTCTTACTCATTGCTGGTAGAAAATAGTTCTTTGTTGTAATTGACCTTGTACATTTAACATGTATATATCAGAAGGATCTCTAATACAAAACTGAAATATTATATGCCTAAGAGATGGAAAAAAAATAACCTAAAAACTTTAACAAGCTCACAACATTGATATTCTCAGAGACTAAAAATAGAACAATGGCAGAGATGACTGTTTAGCAAGTCTCTGGACTGTCGACAAAGAGCGAGAGTTCCTCTTTGTGAACTATTCTTCAGAAAATCAAGGGAATGAAGTGAAAATTCCAGCGACACATTGTAAAAAAACAATGAAAGACTGGCTGAAGTTGGTTTTGCCTTAAATGAACATTTGGATGCTGTATAATTATTACTTGAAGAAAATACAAAGTTAAAGACATAACTAGTTACATTAGAAGCAAAACTTGACTGTACAGAATCCAAGCTTGTAAATTATGAGGGCCAGGCTTGCCCTAAAAATATAAGGACTAATGGGATTCCAGAGACATGAAAATGTAAAGCTTATATACGATTTGTTAAACCTACTATAGTAATATGGAGGAAAATTACAGAAAAATACAAAGAGCATATCATATTCCATGGGAATCAAAATCAAGAGGGCCACATGCACCAAGACCCACTGCTGTGAATGTTGATTCATTTGCTTTGAAACAAAAAATATATTACTTATTCACTGGAGACCAGGTAAGAAGTTAGTGTGCAGAAGATATGTTGTTTGTTGATCAAGATGTCTCAGCAAGTACTAAGACATGAAAGGCTCTTTTTTCCAGCAACGAAGGCATGCAGGACAAAAGGACTGAGCTTGAGGTTGCACAGTCATAATTATTTTTTTTGTTTTGGGGTAACAGATCCTACACAGGCCCAGTTGAAGTTTTGTGGGCAGTCCAAACACCCCAGACAGCAACTTGATTCCACACCTCTAAGGGGACTGCAGTACCCGAACAAACAACCAGAATGAGCAACAGGTATCAGTGGTGGAAAGGAGTACTTTCCATAAGCCTTTTCCACTGCTTAATTTCAAGCAAATTTTAAGAAAAAGAGCTGCACTGACAAGAAGGGCAGAAGGAAGCAAATGTAGAACCAAATGGATGAGTGTTGATTACATGTTATACGTTGGGACACTGATGATTGATTTTCATCATGTTCAGTTGTGCTTTTACTAACTTTTTTCATCTTAAAAATGTTTCTCAGTTAGGACTACCTGAGAACATCAAACTAGTTAAACAGACATTAAAAGGGTTTTGCATAGTAAGCTTTGTCACCAGAAATTAACAAGTAATCTCTCATATGTTCAGATTTATATATTGAGATGCATGCTATATAAAACATTAATCAGGACACTGCATGCAGGCCCTTTATTTACAACAGGATTCCTATAAGGCATATTGATAACACTGCAAGGTTCCTAAGCTTGGTTGTGGTGTCTCTTTTCAGGGAGGTATGCTACAGTTTTGCCTGCTAGATGCTAAGGACAAACTGTCTCTGTTTTAAATGGGACAGTGACACTATCTAGAGAGAGAGAGAACTGTAGCATGAGAAGGAAATGATTGTACTCATACCTCTCAACTTCTTAAAGCAAGAAATTTAGACAAAGCCATAAATAATTGGGGACAAATACCCAGAAGTTAAAATACCACATTAATAAAATAAAGACATAAGTAATAACAAACTGACTATGAAACAGGGACATACATCACATCCTTCCTTCAACATAAAGAGACCCTAGGTAAAAAGGCTACAATGAATAAAAAAAGCAGTAATGACACTGTGAAGTGCAGAGTAGGGCAGATAACAATAATGTCTGCAAAATAAAAAAAAATGCTAGCAAGTCACAAATTAATTTCAAATGAGAAACTGCACACACGCTATCACAATGTATGACTATACACTCCACACAGTGGTCATATCCACTCCAAATAGTCCTTGGCACATAGAGACACTGTCAACAAAATCTCACTACTCAACAGTCCGCAACTCTAAAAATATTGCTTAGAGTAAAGAAGAAAGGATAGCCAGTGCTGAATCCAGAAATCATTCATCTGTAGACAGCCATCCTGCCACCATCTTTAGACATGAAGAAAAAGTCAGTCAGCCTTCAGCAAGCATTATGTTGAAACTGTTTAAGTCTAAACAGTGGTTAATTCTAAATCAGTACTGGTTAAACTGTTGTGAAGTGAATCCGATTATAAAGTATTTAATCATCTTTATTAAACATGACATCTGAAAAGTGACATAGGTACAGATACAGTAATAGAAAAGAAAACAAACCATGCTAACATTTCTTTTATTTTCATGCAGTATATATTTTAACAATTTTTATTCACTTCTTCTTCTTCTTTTGGCTGCTTCCGTTAGGGGTCGCCACAGCAGATCATCTGTTTCCATTTCTTCCTGTCCTCTGCATCTTGCTCTGTCACACCAACAATCTGCATGTCCTCTCTCACCACATCCATAAACCTTATCTTAGGCCTTCCTCTTTTCCTGTTACCTGGCAGCTTCATCCTTAGCATCTTTTTTCCAAAATACTCTGCATCCCTCCTCAGCACATGTCCAAATCAACGTAATCTTGCCTCTCTGGCTTTGTCTCCAAGCCTTCCAACCTGGGGTGACCCTCTAATATACTTATTCCTAATCCTGTCCATCCTCGTCACACCTAGTGCAAATCTTAACATCTTCAACTCTGCCACGTCAAGCTCTGACTCCTGCCTTTTTGTCAGTGCCACTGTCTCCAACCCATATAACATAGCTGGTCTCACTACCCTCTTGTAGACCTTCCCTTTCACTCTTACTGGTACTCGTCTGTCACAAATCACTACTGATACTCTTCTCCAACCACTCCATCCTGCCTGTACTCTCTTCTTCACCTCTCTTCCACACTCACCATTACTCTGAACTGTTGATCCCAGGTATTTAAACTCATCCACCTTCGCCACCTCTACTCCCTGCATCATCACCATTCCTCTAACCTCCCTCTCATTCACACACATATATTTTGTCTTAGTTCTGCTGACCTTCATTCCTCTTCTCTCTAGAGCATATCTTCACCTCTCCAGGGTCTCCTCCACCTGTTCCCTACTCTCACTACAGATCACAATGTCATCTGCAAACATCATAGTCCACGGGGACTCCTGTCTGATCTCGTCTGTCAACCTGTCCATCACCATTGCAAATAAGAAAGGGCTCAGAGCTGATCCTTGATGTAATCCAACCTTCACCTTAAACGTATCCGTCACTCCCACCGCAGACCTCACCGCTGTCACACTACCCTTGTACATATCCTGTACCACTCTTATATACTTCTCTGACACTCCCGACTTCCTCAAACAATACCACAACTCCTCTCTAGGCACCCTGTCATATGCTTTCTCTAAATCCACAAAGACACAATGCAACTCCTTCTGACCTTCTCTGTACTTCTCCATCAACACTCTCACTACATTATATAAATTGCTCAATTCCTGCCTTCCCTTAAATTTCATTCCTCTCCTTCTGAACATTAATCGAAATGGATTGCTCCCACAAAATCCATTTATTTCAATATAATTTGTTCCTTCCCTTTTCTAAAGACCCCACTTCCAGTTCTTTTATTTTCTTTACAATATTCTGTACTTCAGTTACAGTTGGTTTAGATATTGATTTCAATTTTCTAGTAATCACTTTTCTTGGTAACCAGTAGCATTAAACATAGTAAGGCATTACTGTGTCTTGGTAATTCAGGTCCTATGTCCCAGCTCAGATGAATAATTTCCTTTGTTACAAGCATTTGCTCCATCAAAATGTTTGAAAAAGTATTCTGTAGAGAATGGTTAAAATCTGACAATTCTTTGCATTCCCAAAAACACTTTCCCATGCATCTCTTTCTTTTCCAGGCAGCATTTTGCTATCTGTCTGAGTAAGAATTTTCTGAAGTCTACCTAGGATAAAAAAAATACCTATGCAAATACTGCCAAGCAAAAATCATAAGCCTTCCGGACTTTGTTGCACACTTAGGAGCTGTAGAAATGTCCTTGTATTGTTGAATATTTTTATTGTATTTATTATTTACTCAACATTTGTTTACTGTGAAAGTCCGACTGGAACAGAGCCCATTTTCAGTGGAAGCCTGGGGAGAAATGCTCCAGAAGCATATCTTAGGAATGTGGGAGGAAACTGGAGCACCCAGAGGAAACCCATACGAATGCAGGGAGGACACGCAGACTCCGCAAAGAAGGCACCTTGGGCGAGAATCAAACAAGAGAACCTCTTGCTGTGAGGAGACAATGCTAACTGCTGCACCACTGCACTGCCGTGTGCCTTTCCATTCTTTCTTCCCAATTTTTTCTATTCTCCTCTGATTGACTCTTATAGTTATCATACTATATTTTATATGCCATGTTAGTTATCCCTTTTTTAACACAAACCTATGTTCTAGACTCAATTAAAAACAGTATCAGAGCTGGTCTTTCATTTAACAATCCGTTGTCATTTTCTCTCTGCTTATACTCTGTTATCAATGCCTGGTTTGGAAGATAGACTCTAACCTACAGTCCAAACCTTTGCTTAGCCTCATCGTACTCTATAACTTTTCATCTCTAGTTATTTGCTCCCAAAACCTTGGTTTCTTCACTATTTTTTTCTTGTAAATTCCAGCTCCCTCTTACCTACTTTCTATACCCTTATTTGTAGTCAACCCTTTTATTAAAATCTACCTTCGTCATTCCTCTGTTGGTTTAATTCTTAGAAATACTTTCCACTAATTTATGAACAAAGTTCTGTATGCCTGTTATTCCTTTTAGAGACCTGCATCATGTTACTGTGGTGCTGTGAAAATCCAGAGTAGGCCTGGTTTCTATATGTGAGAAATCAACTGAAGGACCTGAATCAGGCTCCTCATTTTGTTGTCTGGGGGACCACTGGCCCTGAACTGAAGAGGAGTCAGACTAGCATCCCAGACCAGGGTCTGATGCATTCATGTGTACTTCCTGGTTGTGACTGGGTTGACAAAAAGGAAGATTCAGTTGGATCTAGGATATCAATCACCATAATTCTGTCTTCAGAAAAAGCAAAAGAGGACTTTGGAAATTCAGTGAATGGTAGGGTTGAAATCATAGAGACTTTAGGTACCACTGAGTCTTTCTCATGTGTAGCTAGGCAAAGAAAACTATTGGAATGGTTCACTTCCATGTATACCAGGGTTCTTAAAATCTCCCTTGCGTGAGAAGACTGAAAGAGGAGAAGGGCATGGAAGAAGTCAGAGATGGACTGCATTTTCTCTTCGGGAAGAAAAGCCATCATCAATTGGGTAACTAGTCTGCGACTCAGGAAATTCAAGTCCAGAGAGGGGGTTAGAGATGACTTTTGGAGACTGAAGATGAATCACAGACTTTCCAGGAGAGAAAGTGTGAAACTTAGGCACAGGTGTAGAGTGTCCTAAGAGGCAGTATGGATGAAAACGTCATCCAGCTAAGGAAAAATATGTATTCTTTGATTTCTAACAAAAACTGTGGAGAGACACTTTGTGAAGACTTTGGGAGCAGAAAATAAACTGAAGGGTAAAGCAGAGAATTGAAAGTATGATGAATAAGCAGAGAACATGAGGAATTTTAAACAGGTGAGGCAAACGGGGATGTATGTGTATGCATTCTTGAAGTCTAGGAGACCAGAAAGACCTGAGAGAGTATGAAAGGACGGAACATTTGTTGTAATAACATCTTGAAAGATGACACCTCCAGAAAGGTGTTGCATTGAGGCTGATCCAGAATGGGTCTCCAAGTAACATATTCTCTGGGTACCAGAAAAAGTTTTGAATAAAATCTTCCTCCTAAATGCTGGTGAGGCACTGGTTCTATGGTGCCTAGTTGAAGAGACCCTGCAAAACTGGAGGATGAAGCTGCATTTCACTGGATTTCCCTACAAGACATTTTGTAACATTGTTGAATGATGGATAATGCACAGCTGACTGTAGTGATGAATTCCCAGGCTGGAAGGGACAAGGTTGGCCTTTTTGATAAAGAATTTCCTTGATTGAGGAGGGAAGATGATGGAAGCAGGTAGTCATGCTGACTTGAATGGAAAAGGACGTTTTCCAGACTAGGAATTTCTGGTACATTTATTGCAAAATATTTTCCTGTACTATTCCCTGTTCTGAGAGGGTTTCTGATCCCCGCAGACAAAGGAAGTGGCCTTGCTGGGTCATTTCTTTGATACTGGGCACTGAAATGAGAACCAACTTGTTTAAAGTCCAGCATCATTTTGCCCTTCACTTGCAAAGTGTTGAAAAGTTCTGTTGCAGAGGGTCCAAATAAAAAGTCCATTGAAGGGGAGAATCCAAGAGTTTGGCCATTACATTCTCTGACAGCAACTGCAGTTGAATTCAAGTAAATCATCTAATAACTGATCTAGTAGCAGCAGGAGGCCTGGAAGAAGCTTCAGCAGTATCATAACTACATTTAAGGGAATGCCTAGCAAGATGAGTAGCTTGTCCAAATATGGAACTTGTCTGTTGCTTAGAATCAGAAGTCTCAAGGTTAACTATGGTCTTATTAAGATCTCCTAAGATGGACAAAAATATTTTGCCATTACTCATTGTACACCAGGTAGAAGATGAATAAATTAATTTCACTATTCAGGGAATGTCAAGTCGCATGTATGAGATTCTAACTGCTGTACTCAACTGTCTTCAAGGTATTCTTCCCTCCCTGGAGGGACAAAATCATTTTTTGAAGTACATGCTAAGGAGGATATAGAAACGTTTGTCCAACAAAACGTGAGCTGTGAAATAAAAGAATATTCTGCTTCTTGTTCTTCTAGTAATTAAGACCACAGAGAGACCGTGCACATGAAACCTTTTCCATTTTAACAGAAAATGTTGGTGAGAAGGAAGGGAGCATGAGAGCTGACTAGAAGAATTAAGAGTACATTGGAAATTAAGTAGAGACAGGATATGGGAGGCAGAGATGAACAGTAATAAAACCAGTAACTTAATGTGGGATTACAATGCAATAATTATATTTGTGAAATATCACAGAACAAGAAAATCTGGAAATATTGGACATTTTCAGAATTTGTTGGACTTGTGGAGGACCCTAAAGTATATGTCATTAATGCTCAGAAAAATGCTTTGGGGAGGGGAAGAGGGGAGAAAGTTAACTGTAAGCAAAGAAAACATTTTTTCTTGATAGTACTAATTTTGTCATGTATGGTTTTCTTTGCATGCTATGAAGTAAAGTTTTCTCAGCTATTTTTAAGTGTAATGGGGGTTGTAAACAGGTGTTGTTGTTCTTTTTTCCCTTTCTTTCTCCATTCTCTCTTTCTTCTTATTCAGTTTTAAGAAATATAGGCACTGCAATGTAAAAAAAGCCTGGTTAAAACAGCATGACAAAAAATAATGTGCTTTTTCTCATTCTTGCATGGGGGAATGACTGGATTAAGGACCTTAGACTGATTTAGTAACAAGTTTTAAAAGAAAGCAAGTAAATAAAAAAGAATATTGAATATTATGAGGCTTTTTTCTAGCAAATGAATGTATGTTTAGTAACAATTCTGTATCTGGCCCTCAGGTCTCTATGGAAACAATCAAATAAAGAGAAATTGACTGTTTGGTTCTAATGTCTCCATGGAGACAATCTATGTCCTTCAGCTTTTCCCGGTTAGTGGTCACCACAGTGGAACTCCAGTCTGCTAATGATTGGCAGTGGATTTTTACTGTGTCGAGTTGCCAGCGCGAAGTCCAACCTTCAAAGAAGGCACACCCATTCACGCACGCACCTAACTGCATGTCTTTAAATATCACTTGACCACAGGGAGGACATGCAGACTCCACACAGAATAGGTTCATAGGTTCATACGTTCATACTAGGCTATCTGCCCTGGGGCATTTATAAGCCTAGCCCGATGTATATGAACTTACGCCACCCCTTGATGAGAGTATACTGTTTTTTTTTAAGGTTTTACTCTGTCTAATAGTGACTATAATAACACACAGGAGTAATCACAAACCAACAATCCCCCCCCCCCATCCACTTTCTTCTTGAAGAGATTCAGTGAAGAGCTCAGCCTCAGCTCTTCATGAATTCTATTCCAAATGATGGATGGTCTGGGTTATGAACCTGTGTCAAGTGTCCTTCTATTTATTTATTTATTGAGCTGAGTCCTCGAAAGGTGGCTCTGTGGCTCCTAGGGATCTAGATTTAGGAAGGTGGAGCATGTCATTGATTTGACATAGCTTTGTATGTCGTCTTGCATGCATAGATACTCGAAGTAGAGTAGGCGGTACAACTGAGTAGAGCTGGAGTTTTTAACGAGCAGCAGTATATGGCTGTTTGATTGAGACCCTTGGATTTGGTGAGATACTTTTTTGTGGTCTTTCTTTGCTGCAGGTGTCGGTAGTAACATCCCAAAGGGGCATTGTTGTATTCTAGATGGGGCCTGAGATGGGATGAATAAAGGGCATGATTACCTCTTGATCTCTGATGTAAAAACCCTTCATGATGGTGGTTAAGGGCTATAGGTCTTTCTTCTTTTCACTTTGGCAGGGTTTCAACTTGGGGATTGATTGCTATCATCTTGGGTAACCAGCTCTGTACTTAATTCTCTTCCAACTATGTGGTAATTTGTGTGCATTTTGTGGGCACATTGTGGTATTTTTTGCCAAAGGGTATGACTTATTTTTTTTTTAGCGCACTTGGCACTGGCGCTGTCACCAGTTATCTGTCTCTGAAGTTTGTTTGTGTTGGATTGGAGTTGTGATTATTGAGTGGTTTGGTCTCGGCCCCCCAGTTTGCAGAGTGCCTAGCCATAGTCCTCCCCACCTGTGCCTGATTTACCTGTACGTATATACGTGGTGGATAGCCCAGGGAGAGAACCCCCAGGACAGCCTAGACTTGGGACACTCTGTGTGACGGGCAACTCTGCTTCTGCTCTGTTCTGTCTCACTCTGTAACTTTAGACCCACCCATCTTGTTATATTTATATTTAATAGCTTATCTATGATGCCAGTATGGTATTGTGTGCAATCCATGGTGTCTGCCAAAGGTCCAGAAAGGCTGTGGACTTTTGATCTCTTCATTTTTGCTCACTGTTGGCTTTGGTGACTGTTTTTCAAAAGTCAAAGAAGCAAAAAAAGGAGGTGGGTAGCCGGGCTAGAAGACTGGGTGGCAATGTCTTTGTCTCTGTAGTTCCAGATGATCCATAGCATTGATGCTCCACATAGCCATATAGAGCATGGGTTTGATAGTTTCCAGAGTCAGGCGTCCAAGCAGGTCAGGTAGATGACCACTGTTGCTGGGTGTACCCACCTGTGGGGTAGCATTGGCTGGTGTACCATTGTGAGTATGTATAGAGGATGTTGAGGTTGTAGTTCATGTAGGGTTCATGTAGGGGACGCCATCTGGTCCCATGGAGTCATGCATTGGGCAGCCATAAGTGCTTTTTTTTGGCAGCATGGTGCTTTGGGTTGAGCAGCATCTGGCAGTGTTGATAGATGCTAGATATTTGGGGGGGGAGGGTGGAGAAGTTAGTTTTGAGAAGCTGCCAGGATGGGGGGAGGAGGATTCTGTCTGTAGGTTCTGTGGTTTTGTTCATTTCAAAATTGTCTTCAGGATCAGGGGTTTTGGTCATTTAGAAGTTAACACAGTTAACCGAAAAGTTGCAAAAAGCCTGTGCAATTCCTGTCTTGGTGTCCTGTGCAATTTTTGCTGAGGGGAGCCTTATGATTGTTTTTTTGGCCTTTGATTGGGATTTTTGCCTTCCCTAGGAGGATTGCTAGCTCTGATTAGCTTCCTCCTTCTCTGTTATGTTGTTTTCCTCCCCTTATGTACTTGGCTCTGCCTGCTGCCTTCTTCCTTTGGGGGGATTTGGTTTTGATTTGGCCCTGCATACCATGATGGGGTGTTTGTGTTTGTAGTTTGCATAATGCATTTGGGGCATTATTATAGGTAGTTTGCTGTTGAGATTTTTCCCCCAGTTCTGCTGTTTTGGTCCACTTCAACTTTGGCCTTGAGTCACCCTTTCGCAGTTTTCTGGGGAGTCGTGGAGTCTTTTGGGGGTCCAGTGTTAATTTTTTCTGTGTCCTGATCAATTAATTTGGGGTCTGATCTTACCAATGAGGTCCCCATGGGACTTACCCAGCATAGTGTACGTGTGTGGTGTCGATCAGGTCTAGTATATGTTGTCCCATCTCCATTTGGTGGTATAATGTTCCATAATATCATTATTTATTAGCTGCTCCATCTTGGTCTGGTGGTGCAAGTCAGCAGTTGTCTAAGTTCCAGTCTTGAAATTGAAGTATGTTCTCATAGCCAATATCAGGTAGTTTTCATGGCCCAAATATTGGTGTTCTGAGAGATCTTTGGGATTCCTGACTTTTTGAGGGTAAACTGTGATGCTAGAGGAACTTGCATGGTCTTGGTCCTGTTAGTGGCATGGCATGAAGTGCAGCAACCTTATGTTGTGGTTGTGGATGGAGTGCAGAAGGTGCTCCAGCCGAGAATCGAACGGGAGAACTTCTTGCTGTGAAGTGACATCGCTAACCACCGCACCACCGCGGCCATCTGCTAATGAGAAATTGGCTGTCTGGCTCTCATGTCTCCAGGGAGACAATCTGATAAAGAGAAATTGGTTACAGTCTGGTAGAGGGTGACTGGCTGGGGGAAAAAAGAGAAACTGACTAGGAGATAATATTCTTTGAAAGCATTCAAGGGTTTTCCCAGCTGGGAGAGCTATACAGATAAGACAAAATCAGTTAGTACTTGGTAGAAGCATATGCTGCACCATGTGTCTTAGCATGGATAACCTTTAATTTAGGTTAGGTCAAGTCTATGAGTGTGGCTGTCAGTTTGGGATATCTGTTCCTATTATGACGGTAAAAACCTCAATATTTGAAGATGTGTATAGTTTTGTATGTTTTTTTTTTGTTTAACGGCTTTGAATAAAACAAAAAATTTTGCAAGATGTGACATAGGCTCAAATGGATATAACAAGAAACAACTATATAAAACTTTAACCTGCCAAACAGTGTATGCATGTAACATAAAAGCTGGAATTACACAGTTAACAAAAATGCTGTTATACATTAAAAGTGGGGATAATAACTTTTTAATGCAATGATACTTTCTGTAATGTCTTTAAATGTCAATGGTCACACCAATATATACAAAAAATAAAGAATAGTGAACTGTATTAAAATGTAGAGTGCAAATAGCTATGTTACAGGAGACACACTTGGAAAGAACTAAACATGTGAGTTTGATAAAGTAAGATTTTCAGTATGGTTATTCAGCAAAATATCTGGTACAAAGGAAAAGGGGGAGTACTTATATTAATTGCAGGAGGAGCTTCAACAGTGATAGAAGAGGATAAAAAAGATAATAATGGCAGATTTGTAGTGCTAAGGGGCTACTGGCAAGGGAGGAATATTACACCGGCATGTATTTATATTCCACCTGAAACTGCAACAATAGAGCTTAAGAAAATCCGGGGAGAAATAATCAGTTTTCAGTGAGGAATATTACTTAAAGGAGGGGAGTGAAATTTGATTTGCAGCACTGAAGATTTTTGGGTGGGGCAGAAGGGAAAGTATAATAAAGTAGGGTAGATTTTCAAAGAATTTTATGAAAAATATTTGGTATGGAATATGTGAATTCAGTAATAGGTGTTTGGAGTGAATTTAGGTATTATTCCCCAAGATGTACAAACTGGGCTAGGCTAAACAAATTTTACATTTCAAAGGAATATGTGCATTTAATTGAAGGTCTTGATACATACCCAATAACTATTTCAGACCATGCACCAATAATAACTAAAATAAAAACAGATGGTAATGACATAAAAATGGATGCTGGCACTTTCTCACCTATCTGTTGAAAAGAGAGGAATTTAAGGTATGCGTAGTGGAGATTATTCAGGAGCTATTTGACAGGCTAGAAATTACTTTTGAAAATACAGCTAAGGAGTGTGATAAAATTAAGGTGTAGTTTAAAAGTATGGTGGAAATAAAAGAAAGGGAGCTATGGTTAAGAAGTAACAAGAATTATTTAGAGGGACTGACAAACGTTAAAGTATTGCAGAATAGGTAGAATTGCACCGAAAAAGAAAAGGATCAATTGCAGAATGCTAAGGAGAAAATAAGGGATTACCTCAATAATATACACGAGTTTAGAAAGATTGCTGTTAAGCAACTTTTTTGTCTGATAATAACACTAGAACACAAAAACGTTTAGCACAATGACTCAAAAAACAGAAAGTAGCAAGGGCTGTCGCCAAGCTTAGGGATCCTATAACAAGGAAGGTAACAAGAAATCTTGTAGAGGTATGAGAAATATTTCAGAAATTCAATGAAAGTCTGTATAAAGCAGAGAAATATGGAAATCAAGAAAGATACAAATGGAAATGTTTATGGAAAAATTAAATATGCCAAGGTTAGAGGCAGATGAGGCTTGATTACTAACAGGATAGAAGGAAATGAGATAAAAATTGTAAAATATACCCAATTTACAGGAAACTCTCCAGGAAATAGATAGCATTCCTGTGAAAGTTTGGAAGCTAGGAGGGAAAACTGATAAAGATCTGGAAGGTTTTGTTTGCCAGTATTTTAAGAGGATAAGTACCAACATCCTGGAAGAAAGCAGTGATGGCTGTAACACCTAAAGAGGGTAAAGATAATTCAGATCCAGCTTCATACAGGCCCATTCCAATACTAACCATGATTATAAAGTATTCATATCTATAATGGCTAAAACAATGGCAAAAGTAATGCCAAAATTGATAGATATGGATTAATGTACTTTTATGTAGGGCAGGCAAATTTTTGACAACATTAATAGAACATTGAAGAGCCAGAGGGAAGCAGAATGTCAGAAAATACCATTGTTGTTGCTGGGTCTTGATGCAGAGAAAGCATTTGACAGAGTAAGCTGGGACTTTATGAACAGGGCAATGGAAGCATTTGCATTTCCTGAAAAAAATCATAAGGTTGATTAGGAGGATATATGAGGGATCTGAGGTGAAAATTAAAGTGGGTGTGGTCCTCTCTGACAATTTCTGCTTGAGTAGAAGAACTAGGCAGGGATGTCCTCTTTCCCCTTTGTTTTTGCATTATATGCAGAACCGTTGGCAAACAAAATAAGGGATTCAGAAATTTCAGGATATAATTGGTACAGTAATCAAGAAAAGCTGGCTCTATATGCAGATGATATTATTTTATACATCACAAAACTAGAAAGAGACATTACAGTGATGTGGAACATTTTGAGACAGTTTCAAATATTTTCTGGATACAAAATGAATGAAGCTAAAACAAAGGCAATAGCAGTAAATTATGTACTCACACATGAATTGGTTTAGCAATATCCATATTTATGGAGGCATGATAAAATGAAGTATTTAGGAATATGGATTAAAATGATTCTGAAGTGGCAGCTAAGGATATGTGGGAAGAGACTAAAAAGATAATACGAAAACTTAGAAAATGGAAGCTTTGTTATATGGATATGGACAATAAGATTCAAGCAATAAAAATATTTTTAATTCCATTAGTCTTATACACAGGTCAGGCATATTTTTTTAACCAGAGGAGAAGTTGGGGATAGCAATTAATAAAGAGCTGAAGGACTTTATCTGGGAGGGGAAGACAGCAAGAGTCATGTGGGATAAGCTGATTCTTCCAATAGAACAGAGCAGATTGGGATTACCCAATTTGAAGGGGTATTTCAGAGCTACATAGTTAAGGCTCCTATACATAGCACAAACAGAACACTATAATTCAAAGTGGAAAGGGATGATGATGAAACAGAGAGGGGGAAGCTCAAGAAACAAGGAGAGACTGGGATTTTGGATGCAGGACTTTAAGGAGAATAACAATAATCATGCATAATATTATATGTATAAAGTAGCAGAAAGTATCCTAAGAACTAAGCCAACACAGTAATGGAGAAAGGAGCTTTTTGCTGATAGGGATTACTACAATTAGGGATATAGACAAAAGGCAAGAGGAGGCTGGAATTTATTAGAAAAAACTGTTAAAGGAACAAAGGTATTGGCAGCAAATAATTAGAGAGGGAAAGGTAATAGAATGGGAAGACACCAAGAATTTATTTGGACTGCAGGTTAGAGATTGCCTTCCCTATTAAGGATTGATATCAGAGCATAGGCAAAGCGAAAGAAATAGGGGATCCTAAATGAAAGACCAGCACTGGTAGAGTTTTAGTAGAATCTAGAACAGAAGCTGCCACTAAAAAAGGAATAATAAGCAGAGCATATAAAGTATTGCAATGATAACTATAAAAATCAGTCAGAGGAGGCTAGAAAGGATTGGGAAGAGAGACTGGATAAGCAATGTACAGGGAAATAATGGGAGGATAGATGTATGTCTCCCAAATGTGCAACAAAATCGAAAAGATTTAAGATTTTTGCTTGGAAATCTTTACATACAGATATTTTTTATACTCCAAGTGACAGCAGAGAATTTTTACTTCGGTAGACAGCAATTGTTTGCGGTGTGGTGGGGAAGAAAGAGGTAATTGGGAACACATTTTCTGGGAGTGGAGTGAGTTGGCAGATTTTAAGGATTCCCTGCGGAATGTACTGTAGGAGATGTTGGGTGGGCAGATTGGTGTGATGAGGGAGATGATGTTTTTGAGCTATGATACAGAATCGGAATTGCCTTGACATGGTAAGGCCTTGCTATGTCTAATTATGGTGGCTGCCAAAAAAGCAATTACTAGAAAATGGAAATTAAAATCTAAACCAACTATACCAGAAATAGAATATAGCAACACAGATAAAACAACTGGAACTGAGATCTTTAAAAAAGGGTAGGAGCAAACTACATAGGAAAAAATGGGAATTGTGGACCTCATAAATATAGATATAGGTGACCTTCAAACCCTGGATCCTGCCCAGTTCAGCTTTATGAAGGGCAGATCCTGCCTGTTAAATTTGGTGGATTTCACTGAAAGTATGACAAAGGCCATTGATGAGGGCAAGTCTGTGCACACAGCATACCCTGATTTGGCAAAGGCTTTCGACACAATCCCACATTCAGGAATTACCGATAAACTTAGCAAACTGAATGTAAACCCCTTTGCTGTAAGATGGGCTGACAATTGGCTCAGAAACCAGGCACACACTATCAAACTGGGTGACTCCCCATCAACCAGCAGACCTGTTACCAGCGGGATGCCATAGGAGTCAGTGCTGGGCCCTCTACTGTTCTCAGAAGTTCAGGTCAAAACTAAAGGGTTGTGGCTGACCAAGTTTGCAGACAACTGCAAACTAGGTACAATCATTGAACCCCCAAATGATGTCAGTATACTCCAGGATGGTCTCACACAGCCCAACTACTGGTGTATTAGTCATGGTCTCAAACTGAATGCAAAGAAATGCATCATCATTCCCTTCAGCACAAGCAATGTCCCCTCACACTATCAAATCAATAACAGTACTCCAAGTACCCATGAAGTGGTAAGGGACCTGGGATCACAGGTTAAAACAACCTTAACTTTGACCACCATGTGTCTACCATTGTAAGAAAAGATTTCCACGTAGCTCCCTTGATTAGTAAAGACATCGCCTTGAGAGCAAAAGAAGTTATAGCCCCCTATACTCAGCACTTATTCGGCCCATAATTGAGTATAATGCCCCATTTGGTATGTACCATACTAAGCACCCACAGCAATTAGAGAGACCTCAGAGGTTTCTAACAAAGAAGATCAAGGGCCTCCAGCATGTTCCTTACATGGACCGACTAAAATTCCTGTCACTATACTCCATATTGTATAGACTTCTTAGGGGAGACTTATGCCTGGCCTACACAGCAACAAAAAGACCCAAACCTAATGAACTTACTGCATATGTATGAATCAAATGGGTCTAGTCTAGAGCTACATGTTCCCAGAACTTAATATGGCCTGCGACTTAAATAGGACATGCTGGAGGGACAGATTTATCTTCCAGCAAATGCCACATCTTTGGAACAGGCTACAAATTCA
Organism: Protopterus annectens; assembly: GCF_019279795.1. Taxonomy (NCBI): domain Eukaryota; kingdom Metazoa; phylum Chordata; order Ceratodontiformes; family Protopteridae; genus Protopterus; species Protopterus annectens. The sequence goes on along the minus strand of NC_056732.1, from coordinate 851,000,899 downwards.
TGTGAAACAGAGCACCTCTATGACACTGTTCAAGAGGAACCTGGATGATTGGATGGGGCACCGTAAATTCTTACCGGGGATAGCACCCACAATTCTCCTAGACACTGGCAGTCATCACTTAATGCAATCTTGGCTATTGACTAGTACCTCTACAGTATTACATTGGGTTGGGTTGAAACAGCTAGGCTTAAAATGACCTCCCGGTCAATAGCCTAGTAATCTCCTATGATCCTATGAATTGTGGGAATAATACATACAGTGGAGGAATGAGGTTTAAAAGAAGGAAGGACTTAAATGAGATATGTAATGTTTGACTGAAAAATGATTGGTTAGATTATAAGTGATGTGTAATGCTTGCAACTAGGAGTGTGTCGGTGGGTTTGTTTTCATTTATATAAATGTATACATTTGCCTATGTCATAAGTGATGGTTTAATAAAGATGTTTCTTGTTTAAAAAAAGGGCAGGAAATGATTAATTTATGTAATGTTGCTTAGGTTATATGATATATAACAATATACATGAAGTATAATGTTTGTAAACATGAAGTTGTGAATACAGTTTGATTACTTTTATATAAATGACACAAGTGATATTTCAATAAAGGTGTTTAAAAATATATTTTGTCAATTAAGTTTGGTAAGTAAAAGCTCTAAAAGCAAAAGTGGCAAAAGTATAAACCTTTCCATACCTGTCCTCAGCCTTAATGTCTCTGTCAGATGGCAAAACTTTAGCTGCTGGTAGAAGCTTTGTAGGTTTGTTAGTGGAAATAGAAAAGGCAGAAGGATAAGGTACAGGAATTTTGTTTAAGAAACTTAAGGTTCTCAGGGACCTTAAACAACCTGTCAGGCTTCTTGGGTGATGGAGGTTGAGAATATAGACAAGTCAAAGTGGATACAAAGGCACCCAGGAAGACTCATCAGATACCTATTTTGATTCTCAAAGTGCTGCATTGCTTTAGTTATAGTTTCCCCAAATTATTTTTCTCATGAGAGAATCAGGGGACAAGCTGTCCTTGTCATCAGAGGCAAGCTGATCAGGAGAATAGATTCATGATTAATAAGTTAAAGAATCTTCATAAAAATCAGATTACTCCTCCACAGATGAAGATTCATGTCATCACATCTGAGGGAGGGGGAGAAAATGGAAGGAATTAGGATGGTTTCAAAGACAAGATGGCTTTATATAGGCCTTCAGAGAACTCTGCCCATTCCTTTTCCTGTGATGTCTACAGTGGGGTAACATTTTTAGTTTTCTGTTTCTTTTTCTTAGGGGTGATGTCTACCTTAGCACAGTGCAGCAGGTCGGAACCCTGGTGGACCTCAATCAAAGTACCAGGCACCTCTTCCTGCACAAAGATATAAGGAATGCCCTCTGATCCCTCTGAAATAATCACCCTTGGTCCACACTTTTCAACCATTTTGGTATGAACAATCTCATTAGATGTGTGGGGGTCAGACACCATACCAGCCTCTGGCAGTCACAGTAGCAGGTGCCTGAAAAGGAGTTGGACTTACCATGGATTCCTGCAGGATCTCAACAGATGCATTCAAATTAGACTGGTCAGCAGACAGTTCAGGCCTAGTCTTTTTTAACTATTTTCGTGGTGTGAGCAGGACATCTGAGGCCAAGGGTTCCAACATTCTGGACTCTACAAGGCTTCAAAAGTTGGGTTTCTAAATACATATTGAACAATGAAAGACAGGTATGGAGGATCTTAGGAACAAACAACTGACAGATCAGACAGTTTCTGTAATCGTTTTCAGTCACTAGAGAAAAACACCACTGAGAATGGAGGTCCTTATAAGGTATTTACCAAACACATTCACACTTGCTCCTTTTAGCTGACATTAACAAATCTTTCAATAGAAAATACAAGAAAATTAAGGTTCCCAAATGAGGCACATATCTGAATAAGTGTAGGTAATGATATCAGCTAATAACACAGAAAGACTGACGAGAGTGAAGATCCAGCATTCGGACTGGTAGCAATGTAGTGTGAGAATCTTATGCTCCTGTGTCCACTTATGTTCCCCTACATCCATGTACTTAAGTCATACATCAGTGGTACAAATGTACAGAAGATTTTTGGCTTTGGTACACCAGCTAGACATCTGGTTATCTTGGTGAGATAACCTAAAAGTATTGGAATACTGCAACAGTGATCTAAGGAAGGACATCTAAAGGGTCTAGAAATGTTTTGACTGGAAGTAATTTTCTATTCAAATCCATAATCGGCTTCCAGTTTCTCAGTTTTTGTATTATCTTCTGTTTAATTTATTCTCACATATCCTTAGCTGCCATAATGGAATCCTTTTTAATCTATATACCTATATACTTCATCTTATCATGTTTTCATAAATATGGGTATTGCTGAAGCAATTCATGTGTGGGTACATTGCTTAATGCTGTATCCTTTGTTTTATCTTTATTTATTTTATACTGAAAAGACTTAAAACTATCTCAGAATATTCCAGGACACTAAGATATCCTTTTCTGGATTTATCAAGTACAAAATAATGCCGTCTGTGAATAAAGTTAACTTTCTCAATTACCATACCAGTAATATCTTTGAATTGGTGAGTCACAGTTTCTTTGCAAATGGCTCTAAATATAAAGCAAATAACAAAGGAGAATGATGCCACCAGTGCCTTGTTCCTCTGTTCAAACACAGCTTGTCAGGCAGGAACCCTCCTACCACAATTTTTACTTCCATGCCTTCATAAATCTTCCTACTTAACCCTACTATTCTATCAGGAAATCCAATTGCTACCACTGCCTTCCTCATAAAATCCCAGCTGATTATATCAAAATATGATACATTTTTTTTTACTCAAATGATTTTTATTTTGATTAAATAACACAATAATTTAATACATTCATAACATTCAATAACTATTTACAGTATTTACATTCAGCCTGATGGTACAACAGTAGCGTTGTTGCCTCACAGCAAGAGGTTATCCTGTTCGAGTCTCGGCTGGAGTGCCTTCTGTGTGGAGTCTGCATGTCCTCCCCGCGGTCGAGTGGCCTTCAAAAGACATGCATAAATGGGCGTGCCTTTGCTGAAGGTTGGGTGCCAGGCTGGCAACTTGGCACCATAAAAATCTACTGCCAATCATTAGTGGACCGGAGTTCCACTGTGGCGACCCCTAACCGGGAAAAGCTGAAAAGACAAACAAACAAACAAACATTCAGCCTGACAAAAAGGATTCAGATAAAAACATTTGTAGCTAAATAATAAGTTAATATATAAAGGGTACCTGTTATTTAATCGACCGTCCTAAACGTCGAGTATTGGAAGATCGAACGGGAAAGATCGAAACATAGAAATGTCGAAGCTGTGGAAATTTAAATTCTTTCCCAGGAAAGAATTTGGTTGGCTGTTTCCGCGGCTTCGATATTTTCTGTACTGTGGTGTAAAAGTTACGGATCGGGTTAAGGTAAGTGTGTAAGTGTGACGAATGTTGGGGTTAGGGTGCGGGTAAGGTAAGTGTGCAAAAGTGACAGACGTTAGGGTGTGGATAAGGTAAGTGTGTGATAGTGATGGACTTTAGGGTTAGGGTGGGTAAGGTAAATGTGCGATAGTGACAAACTTTAGGGTTAGGGTGCGGGTAAGTGTGTGATAGTGACGGACCTTAGTATTAGGGCTTGTGTTAAGGTTAGTGCATAGATAGTTGTGTTTGTAAGATGTAGTGTAGTTTTATTAGGTTTTTGGTGTGCTTGTGTTGTGTGTGTGTTTTTTGGAACAGCAATTTTTTTCTCTGGGAAAAAATAGCTGTTTTGAGGTTTCGTTGTTGTCATATTTCGAACTTCCAAATTCAAACATATGGTGTTCAAAATTTTGTAAGTTCGATTATATGACATAGACCCTATACAAACTATGATAGGAAGAGCTTGGTTCCATCTGTAGGTTATCAATCAAATTCAAAACTTTCCTCCACGGACTATTAACCAATGACTTAGGAAAAGGTCTTAACTCTTTAGTTCTTTTCTCCATTAGTATGCATTTCTTCAGTGATGATAGGAATTCCTCCATTGTGAGTGCCACATTAGAGTTCCATCTTCTAGTTATACATTTTCTGGCTTTTGCTAACATTGTCCACAACAAATACAGGTAATCTTTCTTCATATTATTACTATTAACCACATTCAATAAAATTAAAGACTTTGTCAAAACAAATATATCAGTATAGATAGCTTGAAGAAATTTGTTAATCTTATTCCAATATGGTTTAATATTAGTACAGTCATAAAAAATATGAGACCAGTCAGCATTAGTGGACAGATGACATCTCCAACATAACTTAGTTTTTCAGGTGTCAAAAAGGATCTGTGTAGAAATTTCCAATGAAAAATCCTCCAGAATTGTGAATAAGAAGTTAGTTTAACTGAAAATAAAATGTTTGTTTTATCTTCCATTGATAATGATACTTGAAACCCTTTAGTTAGGTATTGCCAATAAGAATCTTTAGGAGCTGTCTTACAGACAATTAAAGTGTTATATAGATATGATAATTCATTCTTAACATTACTATTATTATATAGAATTCCAAAAATCCAGTTTATAATTTTTGGTATGGTTTTGAAGGCTGAGTTACATATTATTCTACACAGATCCTTAGTGTATGCTGCGACACTTTGAAGAACCAACCAGTCATTAGTGGATAGGCCATAGGTTGACAATATACTTTGTGTGTTCAAAGCTTGTTGGTTTTCAATACATTGCAACCAACAAAATAGGTTATTATTTTCCCATAAACAAAAATCTCCCTATGTGTTTTATCAGGGAAATCCCTTGTAATAGTAAATTATATTAAAAATCTATGCCACAGTTTTATATCTAATTTTGTGTCAATGAATTTTCTAAATGCATAAAAATATTGTTTATCAGTGTTAGTTTAGTTAATTTTGTTGTACTATACAGTAAATTTAAACTTAAATAGTGCCATATCATGTTATCTTTGTCAGTTACCAAAGCATTCTTTGATAAATAATTTTCATTCATTAGTATAATGGACTGTAACTGTTTCCAATTGGAAGAGTATCTTGGATTTATCCAATTCATTACTATTTTAATTATAGATGCCTTTATAAGTTTCAATCTCTGGGAATTTTAACCCCCCTTGTTCCCATTTTCTGATATGATGAGAATATGCCACTCTATTTCTTTTGGGTACCATAGGAATTTCATCAGAGTTGAAGTGATTTCTTTAAGGATTTTCTTTCCTGGTAGAAGTATAAAGGCTTGTGTTATATATAATATTTTAGCTAACAAAACCATTTTTATCAGTTGTAACCGATCATCAAATGTTATAAACAAATTATTCTAATTGCTTATTAATGTCTTGATTAAGTCTATGGCTTTAGCATAGTTAAGCTGTAAGGTTTCCTCTATATTCTTGCCTAGGACTATTCCTAAATAGTCTAGAGTTGAAACTTGGTTTCCAATAATATGATTAACTGGAACCTGTATGTTCTTTTTTTTTATTTAATAATAAATATTTTAATTTAGATTTGTTGAAGGAGAGTCCTGAGATTTTTTTGGAAATCTGCTGTTACTATATCCACTTCACATAACACTTCCTTAGAGTTGGGTAAGGTAAGTAAGATATCATCAGCAAACATCATTTTAGAAATATATTTGTCATATATATTTATACCTCTTATCTTTGGGTTATTATGTATTAAAATGGCAATTATTTCTATGGACAGAGCAAATAGGATAGGGGACATGGGACATCCTTGTCTAGTACGTCTAGTGATTTGGATTGCTTTGGAAGTAAAGGGACCTAATTTGATATATGATAGATTATTTTCACAGATTTTCTTTATCATTGTTATATAAAAGGAGGAAATCAAATAACTGTAAGACTTTAAATAAATAACCCCAATTTAAGGAGTCAAATGCCTTTTGAATATCTAGACCTATTATCAGTGCTTCATGGTTTCCTCTATTGAGGTAATCTATCAGAGTTAATACTCTTTTAATATTATCCTGTGTATGCCTGTTATGTATGAAACTGGTTTGGTCTTCATTAATTATTTTAGATATGGGTATTTTCAATCTATTGACCATAATTTACATAAATAGTTTATAATCATTATTCAACAAATAAATAGGTCTATATAAGTTACAATAGTTAGGGTCCTTATTCTCTTTTAATATAGGGTAAATTAGAGAATATCTCCAAGAAGGAGGAATATTTTCTAATGTTTTAACTTCAATAAAGGTTTTATGTAGGAAAGAGATTATAGAAAAAGAGAGCAATCTATAAATTTCAATAATTAAGCCATCTATTCCAGGTGCTTTATTAGACTTACTTCCTTTAATTCCCATCTATAATTTCCTTTTGAGAAATAGTTTTTTGTAGATCTAACTCAAGTTCCTCAGGAATTCGTGTTATGTTGGAAACTATATTCTTCAACTTCTCACATTCATTTGTACTTATTTTATCTTTATGATGCTCTGCATAATGATAATTAAAAGCCTCCAGAATGTCCCCTATGTCTGAGACTTTTTTCCTTTTCTCTTCATGAAAGATACTATCAATGTTATTCATTTTTGATTGTATCTTAACTTTTATAGATAGGTTATGAAGATGCTTAGGAGAGGTAGCATAAGAATTTAATTTCACTTTTTCCATAGCTAAATTAGTTTTGTGGGATAATATTTCATTGTATTTCTTATTTGCTTCTTCTATTTTCTAATTATTATATGTAGTGATTAAGTTTTTATTATTTTTAAGAGATTATTTGATTTTGGAGTTGCTGTAACTCTGAGTCCCATTCTTTAATTTTATTTTGTACCAGCTAATAGTTTTACCATATAGATAGGCCTTAAGAGGCTCCTAAATCATAATTGTGTTTACTTCAGCTTTACAATTAATCTGTAAGAAAAGGTGAAGTTCAGAGGTTATCCAAGATTTAAAGTCTTTAATTTTTGTGATATATGAAGGAATCATTGAAGTAATAACTAATTGATTGAATTCCAAGTGTATTGTTAACAACAGGGAATTATGATCTGAAAAGGGACAAGGTTGTATTGAAAAATTCAAGATTTTAGAATAAAGATCTTGTGAGATATAAATTTTAGCTATTCTAGTTTGGGTACTGTGTCTGTGGTCCTGGTGTGAGAATAGTAAAGAATTTGGTCCCAAAGCATTAAAGGTATATTTTAATTTAAACATTTCTGTCCATTTTTTTTACTGTTTGGTTGAGGACAATAGTCTAGGAGATTTCCTATTGGTAATTTCTGTAATATATGTGATATAATTGAAATCACCTCCTAGTATAATATTACCTTTAGAAGTAGTTGTAATAAAGTCTGTTTCTTAGCTAGTCCAACCCCCATACCCGGGAACCAGTATAAATTAACCAGGGTCCAAATTCTATTATTAAACTTAAGTATAACTAAGGCCATGAGTCCATCATTATCTACATGTTTGTAAATGATTTGGGGATTTAAGAAAGACTTTTTCCATAGAATTGTTACTCCTCTGGTCTTATTTTTATAAGAAGATTGAGCAAGTACTGTATATTCCTTAGGGTCCCACATAACTGTGTCATTTATGTTAAAGTGTGTCTCTTGGAGAAAAACGACTTAATCCTTGTTTAGTTTAAGGTACCTTAGTAGGTTGGTTGTCTTATATGGGTTGTTTAACCCATTAGTATTTAAGGATATCAAAGTTAAATCCATATCAAAATTCTTTAAAGATAAATAATAAAGGAATTTGTATTAATAGAATCCTGTATACATAATACTCTTCCTAAATGGACAATAGAATATCAATTATTGTATTTCTATTTATCTCAATCCAAATAACTTTCCCCATGAAAGATAAATGTAAAACAATTGTGTCAGGCATTTCAAAACTAGAAAAACAGTTAAATAACAAAAAATTAGCATATTTCACTCTGATATAAACTTTAATTCACCCTATACATGGAATGAGATACATTCCTAGTCTAGCAAATAAATCTGCTAGACTACCTATCCCAACCATCAACCTTTGTTGTTTCGAGCCCATGAAAATAAAGTAAAAAATGGAGAATATATTATAAATTAAGAGAAAAATAGTAGATAAACAACTAATCAGATATTGATTCCAGTTAGGTTTTAGAGATGAGTTGCATACACTATTATTGGAAACATTAAACATCTATACAGTAATTATTCACTAAGGAATCAAGAGACATACTAGGATATATATAATCTGAATTTAGTGCTTAATATACTAAGGAAACATTAGCTTTATTAACAATCTAAATGATTACCCAAAATACCTAAGCATGTCATCTGTATTACTTCTAATAAAAACTTAATGGCAGAACAAATCAAAGAATCATTTAGCATTTGTATTTACTTGCCCTCTGAAAATCATGACAAACTCCCAATAAATAAAAACTTCACAAGAATTAGGTGTTAGCACATAGTGAGTGTGTGTCATTCCCAAAAGATGTTAACATAGATTTTTAGAAATATTCCATAAGACATATTTGTCCTTAATTAACACCTAAACTTTTGGAATAGCAGATGTTTAAATAACTGACTAAAATCAATAATAATTAACTAGCATCAGTTAAAATGACAAACATTAGTAAAAAAACATTATTTATATAAAACTTACTATGAATAACAGGTCTTAAAAGTGAATGACTCAAATACAAAATAAAGATAGAGATAGCTGTAAATATCTACTATAGTAATAGGGTAATACTGAAACTCATAACTTATTTGTTGTGTTATCACAAGTCATAGATATTACTGAGCTCTTTCCCTGTCATAAAGTGCTAATATACTAAAAACATGACTTTATAATAACTGAAAACATGACATTTGAAATATAAATAATATCTAGGATACAATAAGGGAATCAACATATTAAATGCAAAGTAATTATAGTTCAATCAAAATTATCCATACATATACTTGCTAGGATTTAGTATGGTGTTTGAATTTCCTTACAGTTATTACCATTAGTTATAAGAATTTCCTGTAAATGTATAAGCCTATATTAAACATTTGCTAACTGCATAGGAAAGTTATTTATAAAGATCTATTTATAAAAAAACTCCAGTATATTCACTAGAAATTGTAGCTATAATTAACCGTTTACAAGAAAAAATAACATTTCTGTATATATGTGATCACATAATATAGTCACTATTATAAAAGGGAACCATGAATATGTTTGCAGACAGTGTAGCTTATAGTTTTTGTAAAAGAAGTCTATTATGCTATATTAGCCAATCAGAGACTTGACATTCACAATTAGGTTTGCATATACACATTAGATGTAACATAATCTGATCTGCATGCATAGAATGTGTGATGTCATGAACTAAAAAAGCTTCACTTCTTAAAATTCAAACTGACATTTTCCCACCCAGCACACTACATAGTACAGTTTCCTGGCGTCACTTTAACTGTATCACAATGTCTGTTTATTTACAGTAACAAATACAAAGTTTAACTGTCAGATACTTCCAAACAGTAAAATAACATTCAATGCCAATGAGAGAGAAAACAGCACTTTAACATTAAACTCTACAGGAAATATAACTTATAACCATTTACAAACCTTGTGCCATAAAACATACAAGCATATAACTGTCAGAGAGACCCAACTTATGTCAAAAGCCGGCAAACAGCTTTTTGTTCACACAGGTACCAATATATATTCTGAAACGATCAGAAGTTATACATATTAAAAAAAAATAGTTAATATATACTAAATCATAGATATACCCTGTTATCCCATGTATCCAAAACAGTTTTGATAAATAATCTAAGCAGAGACTATGCCGGTATAATAACTCAGAAGAACATTTAGCAGGGCAAAGGGCTATATATTATTTGAAATAAAGCATGTCATCTTAAGGTCATAAAAGCAAAGACAGCTTACTGTTCAATTATATCACTCAATAAACCAGTAATATTATACTAATATACTAAAAGCATAAACAGTTATTTAATTTGTATATGAACAAAAAAGTATAGAAATGAAAAAGCAAAAAGAGAAAGAAAAGCAATAAGAAAAATATTGTCATGACATACTTCACTTGAAGATTTAGCAAATATAAAACAAATTAAAGTCCAGTTGCAGTAGATGCTTTGAGAGATTTAGTGGGAACAGTAATCTTTGAGTAGTGAAGTTCCTTGAGAGAGTCTGTTTGTTTCTGACAATTTTCCTTGAGGTTTTGTAAATTCTCCTTACAATCATCCATTTTAGTGAGAGTTCTTGTAGAACAGATGTCACAAGCTGCATTTCTTTTTTTAAAGCCATGTCAGAATGAGAAGCCTTCGAAGTGCTTATCTCCACAAATTATATATTCGCCTTTATAATTTGACAGGAAAACACTTTCCTAAGTTCACCAAAGTTACTAATAATATAGTTTATACTTTCATCTATCAATTCTAAGTATTTTTGTTAAAATAAAATATTTCCTGTTTTCTATACCAGTTTCATGGAGCTCTGAAAAACTGCTGCTATCAGTTGGCCATCTTGGCTCCGCCCCCTCAAAATATAATAAATCTTGAAGGTTGTCTCTGATACTTTGGTGATGAAGAAGGGGATCTCTTAACCTAATAGACAATGAAATTTCCAGTCACAGCTAACAAAAGGTTTGGCAAGCAGAGATAAAAGAGGACCACAAGAAAAGCAGCAAATGTTCTATCCCTGAGCATGTCAGGGATTTGTACATACATGGTGTATTTATAATTGATGAGATTAAAGGTTAAGATTATGGGCATTTAAGGCTTACAATATGAGCAAATACAGAATTTTCCTAAAATGCTTTTCAGGGTTGAATGAATTTAGAAAACTTAGCAACTATGTCAAAAACATAAACAAAAAAAGACTTATGAGATGGCAAAACAAATCACTTTATATTTTGCTTTTGTGTGTGGGGAGGGGGGGACTCAACAGTGTACATAGCAATGGATAGATCCTAGATATGTATGGGAATACTAAGAAATTAAATTAGTAGTAGAGCAGAGCACCAGGGTGATTTTTTTTTTTTGCTCTGGTCTCCATCTAACCATTTGGCAAACCCTCAACAACGTTATTTACCCATTTGCTGTCCCATGGGTCAGACCTTTGCAGCTCAATCATTCCCAGTGCTGGGCCACTACCACCCTTATGCATGCTCATCATCATCCAAGGGGTTGGTCAGCAGTGGGCCTATACAAAGCACAGTTTTACTGCCAAGTGATGTGATCAGTTGGCATCACTCCCTTCTAAATAGGCATCCTGTATGATCCCTGTCTCCATAAGGCATTCTACCATGGAGATGGTGACCCATGCACATGCTCCTTCCCTCATTGTTATAACAGCATGAAAAATTCTGGAAGTGTTTAAGGATTTATACAAAACATATACATCAGAAAGTGAGTGCAGTTCAATTCCTGGAAGAACTGAACTTACCAAAACTAAATGATCCACAGACCCACCAATTACAACCAACAACCCTGGAGGAAATAGAAAACATTTTTAAAGCATAAGCAAGGGCATTTTCAAAAGTTGATGGGATTCAGCTAGAAATATGGAAAACTGTTGGAACACATTTATGTAAAATTTGGACTATATTAATGAACCAAATACTTCAGGTTTAAGACATACCCCATTCTTTGAGTAAGGCTGTAATTACTGTTATTCTAAAAGAAGGGGAAACACCCCTCCCTTTTGTCATCCTACAGGCCCATATCTGTGTTGAAGCATGACTATGAAGTCTTTATGGTAATTTTAGTTAAAAGGGTATCACAGAGTTTACTGGATTAATTAATTTCAATCAGTGTGGTTTTGTGGGAGGATGGAGGACTTTTGACAACATAACAATGATGGTTAGCTAGAACGGTTTCACTTCATAATCTCGAATTATTGAAATCTCGAATTTCAGTAACCCAAGACTATAAAATCGAACTGTCATAATCGTGAAGGTTTAGAAACGTGAAATTTCAAATCATGAAAGTTACGGTTTACTAAAGGAATACCATTTGACTGCAGAGTTTCTAGCCAATAAGATTGTGTATTTGATATTTAACATGCAGACAGAGCTTCTTTTTGTACCTGGGACTGTTGGTGCTGTTTATAAAACTAGTATTTCCCAGAAAGACAAACCTGTCCTCCTTTTAGATGGGTATGTGTTGCAGAGGGAGAAAGTTTTAAAAGAGAAATCTTACTGGAGCTGCAAACTGAAGCAGTCTGACAAATGCACAGGTAGAGCAGTCTCAATAAGTGTCCCAGAATGAGAAAAGTTGCTTAAATCTGTAAAAAACAAAGTGTAGATCCAAGTGAGGTGGAATGGTATAGGATATGTGCTGAATTACAGTTAAAGTCACAGTTCTCTTGAGATACACCCTGTCTTATTGTAGACTATGTTTTAGCTTCAACATCTAGTGCTGTGACCCCTAGTTTACTTGCTCGTAAAGCACTTTTACAGCAAGGAGGAAGGGTCCATCGGAAGGAATCTAAATCAGTATCTGAAAAGTTGGTTAAACTGCAAGATATCAACATAGATGATTTTCCTACAAAGTCAGGCATATTTGTAAGCAAATTCATGAATGATTTATCTACTGACACAACTGTTGTAGTGTTTTCTAGTAGTCAGAATTTACTTGATCTCAGTACTGCAACTATCTGGTTGGTAGATGGAACATTCTTTTATAAAGGAATAATTTGTCACCAGCTCTACAGCATACATGGTTTGCTGAAGTATGAAGGGTTCCATAAGAGTGTGCCTCTACTCTTCTGTTTAATGAATAAAAAGTCATTAAAATCCTACAGTTTTACGTGGAACTGTGTTTTACAGTTGCTTGATGAATATGAGTTTGAGATAAATGTAAAATATATTTTGAGTGATTTTGAGATAGCTGCAAAAATTTACATGGGCAAAATATTTGGAGAAAGATTCAGCAATTAGGTTTGGCTCATCTCTATAATACTAACATGGCTTTTCAGTTACATGCCAAATGCTTGGTTGGTTTAGCATTCTTGCTGGAGGCTGACGTCCGCAATACATTTAATGAACTTAAAGAGGTGTTTCCAACTGAAGGGGAATAGTTATTAAAATACTTTTTGGATTGGTACCTATTGGGAAGAGTTCGCAAGTCTTGCACCAGAACTGCTGGTTTCTTCAGATTTCCTCCCTTATTCCATGTTTCGTTTTGGAATGTGCGCAATCTTAATACTTTATTTTTGCCCAACACTCAAAATAGTGTAGATGTCTGGCATCGCCAAATGAAATCTTTACTGGGGCATAAAGCAACAGACTTAGCTGTGTTAATGAATGCCTTAGCCAGAGAGCATGACAGAGTTGACGAATTGCGAATTTGCATGAGCTGCGGAAGCCTGCCTTCTCCTAAAAGACATAATATGGTTAAATGACACAGACCATTTGAGAATGTACTGCAAAATAGTGCATTGTACACTTCTTTGGAGTTTGTAATGGCTATTTCCAGGCTGTTAAAAATGTGAGAGAGTTTTCAATATTTAATTTTCGTTTGAAAGGCAGATTGAAAGTGCTTTTCGTAGGGACATAATGTCTTTACTGATAGTCTAAAGCAGAAATTATGATTTTTTTTATGCATCTCAAATATACTTTTTGTGCTCACGTCAATTGTTTGGATGTTCAGAAGTGCCTGCAGTAGAAGTTAATGAGTCACGGCAAGTATTCAGATATACTGGTTGGTTTCTATGGATCTCAAATATGCTTTTTGTGTTCACGTCAATTGTTTGGATGTTCAGAAGTGCCTGCAGTAGAACTTAATGAGTTATGGCAAGCATTCAGATATGCTGGATTGCTTGCATTTACTTTTAGACGTATAAGTGAAGCGTTCCAATATTTAGCAAGTATTGTGATACTATACATTGATTATGATGCTGTTTGTGATGGTACTTTGGATATTTTATGTTATGAAAATGGAAAATGGAACTGGAAGATTTTTTTTTTGTTAAAGCCATGTAGGTTTGTTTTCGAGATTTTGGGGTCTTCACAGTTTTGGTGTTTTAGTTGCGAGATTCTGAGCATCGGGATTATGCAGTTTCATGATTTTGCAGTTTCGACTTTATAGTCTTGGGTTACTGAAATTTGAGATTTCAGTGATTCAAGATTAGGATGGGAAACAAAAAAGTCATTAATGGTTTTAATCCTAGACATGAGAAAGCTTTTGACAAGATACAGTGGGAGTCCCTTTACAAAAACAACTTTTCTGAAACATTTAAAATAACTACTTCACTAAGTATACATGGGGATCTCAACACAATAACATTAAAATGGAAAGGCTGTCAGAAGAACTTATGTTGCCATGAGGTGTATATATCAAGGCTGTCTCCTACCACCTTTTATATATGTGCTGTACTTTGGACCACTTGTAGTAAAGATTAAGGAATTTGATATATAAGGCTATGTGTTGGGGTCAAGGAAATTAAAGATTTTATTTAACACCGTTATTGAATTAACACTTACAACATAGACAAACTTGCATTTATATAAAATAAAACAAACCATGTTAACATGCTCACAGTTAAAAACATTATACATTACATAAATCAATCCAACCTTACATAAATTGCTCAGTTCCTGCCTTCTATTAAACCTCACTTCTCCTCTAAAACATTATTCTGCATGCATTGTTCCAAAATGTCCATTTTTTTTTTCAAAGTAACTTGCCCCTACCCTTTTCTAAAGATCCCACTTCCAGTTTTTTTATCTCTGTTACAATATTCACTACTTCAAATATAGTTGATTTAGACTCTTTTCCATTTTCTAGCAATTGCTTTTTTGTCAGCCACCAGAATTAAACTTAACAAAGCCTTACTATGTCTAAGCAATTCAGATCCTGTATCCCAGCTCAAAAATTAATTTCCTTAGTTGTACCAATTTGCTCACCCAGTATTTCTAATAGAGTGCTCTGTAGGGAATGTTTAGTCTCGCAACTCATTAAACTCCGAAAACATATGTTCCCAGTTACCTCTTTCTTCTCCACCACACCTCCAACAGTTGCCATCTACCCGAGGAAAAATTCTTTGGAGCATGCTTGGGGAATAAAAAAAATGTAGTATACAGTTGTGCCATTTGCAATGCATACTGTAACAGCAATCCAGAAGAAGGAATGATAAACTCTATGGTTGTCCTGGTAGCAAAAATCCTAAATATTCCAGATTAATGCAGTTAAAGATGTTGTTATATGTAAACAATGCCCTATCTCCAAGTAGATATTCCTAAAATATTCACATTTTGGCACATTTTAAATAGTTCTTCTTCTTCTTTCGGCTGCTCCCGTTAGGGGTTGCCACAGCAGATCATCTGTTTCCATTTCTTCCTGTCCTCTGCATCTTGCTCTGTCACACCAACCACCTGCATGTCCTCTCTCAAATAGTTCATGGTGCACAATTAATACTTATAAGGTTACAGCCTTATCATTAAACTTTGTACAGAGACAGAAATTATCAATAGGTAATAACAAACCCAAATATCTTGGAGACTGACTTGTAGACAGAGTAGGTCAGTCAGTGAATGACCTATAGGGAAATTGTAGGGAAAATCAAAACATATTTTAGAAATGGAAGGTGGTAATTTCAGATTTAGATCAGAGATACTCCCATATAGTCAATATGTAATGCAGGCTTTCTGGACCCTACCTCCTACAAATTTATTAACAATTATATATAGGAATTTTTATGAGATGGGCAGAAACTTCATGTTTAATCAGAACAGTTTTTATTACCACAAGATGAGGGAGGCAAAGATTCTCAAATACCAAAGCATATTGGAAGACAATTCCATTTTCAAACAATGTCAGGCTATAATTATCATCTTAGCAGGTTGTATGGAAAACAATGATCTAACAGAGATTGGAAATATCTAGGAAAGTTGATTGGATGGAAGCATTTTCTGAAGGGGAATGGATACTCTTATGCAAAGCAGACAAAAGATATTTGTTCCCTCCCACTTAAAAACTGGATTGTAGGAACTTATGCCAGTTGAGGATATGAAGTAGGACTATCAACAACGTTTTTTGGAAATGGTAATACTCCAGAGTCCCACTATGACACTAGTATCAGACAGTAGCAGACGGCTCCATATTATTCTGTCAGGAAGTCCAGCAGAAATTTATCTGCTTTAGAATTTACAACAAACAGTCTTACAAAGAAAATTTAAGAGATCAAAATGGTAAAAACTAGGTTAGCATCAGAGATGGAGTTGATAAACTGGATTAGTAAGATTAGGGATGGAAAAACAATGTTAAAAGGACTTAAAATATAAATCATATAAAAACTGGGGATGGAAAAAAAGCAGATTGAAAATGGCCTAGAATCTAAATGATATAAAGTACTTAACATTCTGACAGAACCAATAATGAATACATTGAAAGTGGGTTGGAGAACCTGCTAAATACAGAAACCTCAAACCAGAGGGGGATCCAAATTTTGTTAATGATAAAAACATCGACTACAGTGTTAAAGTTCAGGATATTTACCTGTAAATGTTTGCACAAGTACTTCTATGCACCAGCTATCTTGTGGAGAAAGTTTTCAGGAACCAACAGAAGTTGTTAGTAGTATGACAGTGCTCAAAATTAGAAGGTTAAAAAGACTACAAAAGATGGTAGATAACACTTTTAATGAAGCCCTGGATATCATAACTTAAATCCACTTATAATGTAAGTATGATTAGCAAGAATGTTGAAAGCATGCTTAATGGCAGTTCAGGCATACCCAGTGCTCAGGAAATAAGAAGATTATTAGCAAATCAAATGGCTGAGGAAAGGTCAGAGGCAGATATTTACAAATGGTACCCCTGATAGCAATACTTAAATCACTACAAGAAAAATTAAAGATTAAGGGGAAATTAAATATATGAGTGGAAATATAAGAACATATGTACATATCAAGCCCCAGAGGGTTACTAATCTAATTTAGGAGATTTCCTTTAGGTGTTAACTTCACTGTGCAACAGCTGTTAATAATCCGAACTCAATTTTGTGGTATTTTTTTTTGTTTACTTATAACTTTATTAAAAATGATTATACCTGTTTTCTCACTACATAGAATCAGCATAGTTGAACAGAGTTAAAAACTGTTAAGCTGGCATGGACAGAAGTTTATTTATTTATTTATTTATTTATTTTATTTTATTTTACATTTGTTGACTGGGCTAGTCCAACTGGATACATGTCCATTTTCATTAGAGGCTCGGGGAGATAAGCTCCATTAAGCTAAGTAGATTGCAAAGTAATAATGATAATAATAATGAATTACAAAAAGGTACACTATAACAATATACTAACAAAAAACAATTTACATGAGTATCTGAATACAAGATGTGTTGGCATTATTAAAAGAGAATAAAGTAATTAAAGAGGTAAAAAAAAACATTTCACACAGTAGAAAGCTTAATACTTATCACAGAGAAGGCTAGCAAGTAATATCATCTTCTGTGAGTTAACGAAGAACACATGATTTTAAGTAGCTTTCACATTCAAGTTCTTCTTACACCACTGATATCCTAATACCCAAGTGAGTTGTGTCCATCTGGCCAGAAGGGGAGGAGGGTGCAAAGCTCTGGAAGTCAGACCAGATGTCAGATACTTCTGAGGCAAAAGTCCCAAGAAGTTATCATTACTGGAACAGTGGACAATACAATGGACATTAAGTAACACACAGTTGTGCCATTTGCAATGCATACTATACCAGCAATCCAGAAGAACAGATAAACTCTATGGTGGCCCTGGTAGTAAAGAAAATAGTCTTGTGTGAAACACAGTAGGCACAGATTTGATTCAAATAAACAAACAAACAAACAAAAACAACATGTATTCCATATGTGTAGATCATTATTCCAAGTTCCACCTAATAATATGTGAGATACAAGCACAAGCATGATTAATACATTAAAGTCTACATTACTGGTACAGGAATAACTGAGGTTGTCATTTTTACAATGGCCTACAAAATACAAAAGTTAGGAATTCAGACAATTAATGTACAGTCCACAATATCTGTAACGTAATGAACAACTGGACAGAAGTACTCAGACACTGAAAAATGCTCCACTGCAAAGATGCTTTCACCAACTTAACTGAGAAGCTATATATACATATACATAT